>NC_134096.1:65048025-65348025 GCF_000715075.1 Nicotiana tabacum
GGTTTGGTATTGACCATTACGTATTCCATTTGAGGAGGTATCCGATAATTGAGGACTTTGTGTTGACTGTTCAGCTGTAGACCGTACTATTTGCCTATATCTGTTTTCATTATTTATTTATCATGTTTCATACTTGTCTCCTTTATTATGTTTGATTTACTGGACCACTAGTAAGTGTCAATGTCGACCCCTCGTCACTATCTCTTCGGGGTTAGGCTAGATACTTATTGGGTACGCGTTGATTTACATACTCATATTGCACTTCTGCACTAAACATGCAGGATCTAACAGGTTCATTTTGTGGTCATTTGGGCACGTAGGCACAACCGCTGAGGGTACTTTATGGTAAGCTGCATTCCATGCTATGATTTGAAGCACACAGAGTCTCCATCATAATTATTTACTTTATCATGTCTATCTGGTATTCCTGACATATGTTGTATTGTTATTGTACTTCCTAGTAGATGATCCTGTACTTGTGACACCAGGTTTTGGGATGTTCTAGAATTTGTTTATGGTTTTGCTTATCATTGACACACTTTTACTTTATATTTCATTTAAATTGTATGTATCTACGATTTTAATGCATTGATTTTTCTATCTAATAAGATTTATGATTTCAAAAATAGTAAAATGAATAATTAAGTTGGTAGTTCACCGTTGGCTTGCCTAACGACGACGTTGGCGCCATCATGACCTAACGTGGGTTTTAGGTCGTGATAGCTTGGTATCAGAGTACTAGGTTTACTTAGATCTTATGAGTCATGAGCAAGTCAAGTAGAGTCTTGTGGATTGATACAAAGATGTTTGTACTAATCTTCGAGAGGCTATATGGCTGTTAGGAGAACTTCCTTTCTTGATTTCCTCATCATGCGGTTTGATTTCATTTAAGCTTATATCTTCATTTTTTTCTTACTCATTTTTATACGATGTTGAGCGCTTGTTATCAATTGGGCATCGAGGAGTTGTAGTGGTGCTACAGATATGGTGCATGATATTTTTCCCTGCGTATTCAGGCGGACTATTATCGACACCTTGTGGAGGAATGTTCTATTGTTTCAGCCCAGTGTTAGCATTGCCTATAGTTTCGAGGCTATGCATAGTGTATTGTGATGTTCATGCCTTGTTAACGCGCAGTGCTGGTGTGAATGGTAGGGTGCATATTTATGTGTCGCGGCAGTAAATGTCCCAAGAGGAGGATTTTTCGGTTCATGGTTTAGAGATTTGGCATTTACTTCCAGCGGAGGAGAGGCAATCAGACTATGGATGTTCAGGATTTGGTTGACAGAGTAGCGAGATTGGATATTTTCGAACTTGGTGGAATTCTTGTTTGTGATGTGGTGCCATCGTCCTTGTTTGAACACATTTAGGCTCGTCGGTGTGATGGTCTTCATTGGTTTGCCTTCGCGACAGGGTGTTGTGAAATGGTTCCTAAGAAGTGGGTATCAGAGATGGCAGTGTGTGGCAGCTTTAGGCTCGAATCGGTGTTTATAGTGTTGATGTCTCGATAAAGATGATCTTTATGGAGGCTTAGAGTTGGTGGAAATTCATTAGTTTGGATGCTACAGAGATGGATTACAATTTAAGGCAGTATTTTAGTAGCGAAGGATGAGGAATGACATAGAGGGTTATGTCTTGCGGTAGACGAGCTACTTGATTAGCCGTGGAAATTGAACTTTCCTTTACAGATATCTTCCTCATTATGCGTATTCGTCCGATAGTTTTATAACTCACATGTATATTTGTGAGTGGGGTCAATGACCCCTCAAAGTTTCATATTCTAATGGGATCGGGCTGAACGCCTCAGCAATTCTCTTATGGGATCGGGCCGTTCGCCTCGGCGGTATCATGTAATACACTCTTATGAGATCGGGACGTTCACCTCGGCGATATCATGTAACACACTCTTATGGGATCGAGTCGTTCTCCTCGGCGGTATCATGTAACATACTCCTATGGGATCGGGTCGTTCGCCTCGACGGTATCGAGTAACACATTCTTATGGGATCGGGTCGTTCGCCTCGGCAGGATTATGTATCACACTCTTATGGGATCAGGCTGTTCACCTTGGCTATTCTATGAAACACTCTTATGGGGTCTGGTCATTCGCCTCGACAGTTTTATGAAACACCCTTATAGGATTGGGCCTCTCGCCTTGGAAGAATCATGCAAAATACTTGATTAGGAGTCCCCGTACTCATGAGTTTCCTGACTTGAGATGTGACAATTAGTTTTGTATTGATCATTACGTATCCTATTTGAGGAGGTTTCTGATAATTGAGGACTTTGTGTTTACTGTTCAGTTGTAGACCGTACTATTTGCCTATATCTATTCTCATTGTTTATTTACCATGTTTTATACTTGTCTACTTTATTATATTTGATTTACTGGACAATTAGTAAGTGTCAATGTCGACCCCTCATCACTACCTTTTCAGGGTTAGGTTAGATACTTACTGGGTATACGTTGATTTACGTACTCATGCCACACTTCTACACTAAACATGCAGGATCTGACAGGTTCATTTGGTGGTCATTTAGACACGTAGGCGCAACTGCTGAGGGGACTTTATGGTAAGCTGCATTCCATGCTACGATTCGTAGCACACAGAGTCTTCATCATAATTATTTACTTTATCATGTCTAACTTGTATTCCAGACATATTTTGTATTGTTATTGTATTTCGTAGTAGATGCTCATGCACTCGTGACACCGAGTTTTGGAATGTTCTAGAATTTGTTTATGGTTTTGCTTACCATTGACCCACTTTTACTTTATATATCATTAAAATTGTATGTATCTACAATTTTTAATGCATTGATTTCCCTATCTATTAAGATTTATGATTTCAAAAATAATAAAATAAATAATTAAGTTGGTAGTTTACCGTTGGCTTGCCTAATGACGACGTTGGGTGCCATCATGACCTATAGTGGATTTTGGGTCATGACAGATGATGTGCAGGAGTCCACTTTAAGGAGCCTACCAACTCTTTCCCATATTCTTTCTAAGATATCACGATCGTAGAATTCTGTTGGTAGTTGGGGGAGTTGTATCCAGATAGCTGTGGAGGTAAGAATAGTTGCACCAGGGACAAAATTTGGTTCCCATCTGCGCACTGTTAGGAATTTCCCAAAGATGAACCATGGCCCACCATGAAGAGTCTTGTTCATACTTTCCTCCAAATTGAATATTTTCCTCTAATTTTCAAAGATCATTTAGTTTGACTTTAAGTGTTAGGTGCGGGATCCGTCTAGCGAACCGTTTAACCATGACAGAGAAGCGACAGGGTTGGTATAATCTTGCTTTATCTTCTTGAGTTAGAGCAATGGGATCATTAACCGTTGGTGATTCTGGTAATGTGTTATTTGAAAAATAGTCAGGGTTGTAACTACTTGTGATGGTTCGTCTCCTGTCCTCTAGTGCTTCTATGAAGGATTGCTTATGAGGGGTTAGATCTTCTTGTTTGTGTTTTGTAGATTTGTTTTAAATATATTAACTATACGGTATGTTTAAGTTGCATTGCTTATTAAATTCATCATATTTCTACTAGTGTAATGATGAATTGAATGATATAATTTTTTTGTTTAGAAAAATATCAAACTTAATGGTCTGGTAAGTTATGATAGATTGTGTTTATTCATTTTGTTGCCATTGATTTCGTATAACCTTAACTGATTACTCCATTAAAGGAGCTATATTGCTGGAAGCATAATATGTAATGAAAATAATTATTTCAGTAAATAATTTATTAGAATGAAAGAAATCTTGAATCAACTATTCAAAAATATAAAAAAAACTTAGTCAAATATTAGGTTCAAATAAAAATTTGAAAAGTTAAAAAAATTAATTAGAATACTGCAAAAGAAAAAATAAAGGAAAATGATGAAAAAACATAAATGGGGCGGGGCTTAACGAGGCGGGACAGAACAAAAATCAGAGTAAATACTAAATGGGGCAGAATAGGGCAGGTCAAAATGTTAGCAGACCTAGACTTGCCCTGGCCTGACCCACCTTCCCCGCCCTATCGCCATCCCTACTCAGAAAATACTAATGGACAAAAATGTTACTAGAAGAATAGCTAGGGCCTAGGTGGGTTGAGTAGGATATTTATATTCTTAATATGTCTAGTTATTTGTTATTTTATTTTTCTTAGATGTCTTTTAGCTATTTGATGATTAGTTATTTTCTTGAGAGCAGAGAACATTGATGATGAATATAGTAAATGACAGATTAGGCATATCCTGAGAAAAGGTAAGAAAATATTCTTATAGGTCATTTTAGTATAACTAAATTTTGTTCCATAGTTCCATAGTTTCAATGTTATTTATACAGACGGACTTCTCTTATCATTTCTCACATTATAGAGATACTAGAATTCATTGTGTGATTACAACAATTTAGTGAGTCTAATTCAAAAGAAATCAGATTGAAACAATTTATTAAACAAAACAAAAAGTTATTGCTTTATGCTAGTTACAAAATCACACCTTTGATTTGACAATAAAATCATAATGGAAATTTACTTTGAAATTAATTTTGTAAATCTATCGTATTAAATATAGATAGCTAAACGACAAATTTGTTGTTATCTAAGAAAAATATTAATTTTTAAATTTTGTTATGTGAAGCTGTCACACATTGTTACAATATTGAACTTACTATTATAAATCTGGAACAAACATAAATGAATGGGAAGATTACACCCTGAGTAGCCAATAAATTCTATTCATATTTTACAAAAAATATTGTGCAGAATTTAGTATTTTCTCTACCATTGTTTCTTTAGAGAGATCTTTCTTTAGAAAACTTTGTCATTCATTTTTCAACATGCATAACACAAATCCTTCTCCCCCTCCAATTTTAATACCTTGTCGTGTACTACTTCGATGCCCTTTATGTTATGGCATTTTTCGTACTCATTTTGATTTTATGAATCATTTACAATCTCTTCCGATATCTTTTGAGCAAGATATCATTCTACGTTCTGGTGTAGATGCGGCCGCTCTTCCTTTACCAGCACATTCACCATCAACTCAACTTGCGTCATCATAACATGCAAGTTCGAGAAGAAATAACAGTGGTATTGTTTTACCAGCAGCAGTGTCGTCGAATCATTCCCACCCTACTGAAAGGCAGGAAATGACAAGAAGAATAGAGGTAGAGATCCAAATACAATATTTCTTAATTCAAGTGTGACTCCTGATTGTACAAGACCATTGATAAATCAGTTGGATGTTCCTATTTTATCAAATGCAGCTGGATTAGATGAAGAACCAAATGGTTTGGACTTGAGCTTGAGGCTTTAGAGCAAAAAATATTTGGATCTTCTTTGTTGGAGTCTAATTTTTTTTTAGTTGGTCTGATAGTAGTGTGTCCAAAAGTGTATTCAGGCTGGAGTCTTTTGTTTTATTTTAAGGTTGGAGTCTTTTATATTATTTTATTTTTGGTCTCATAAGGTGAGTGCCAAAAAATATGTAAGGTTGGAGTCTTTTATTTTATTATTAAATATTTGTTTGATTTCCAATTCTATTTGTTTTCATTCACTTCTCAGTTTCCTTGTGGAAAATAAAAAAAAGAATTAATTTTCCCTATTGTTCAAATTACAATTGATTCCACGAATTATCACTGAATTTTGCCAACTATAATATTTATATTTGAATAATTATTTTTTTACGTTAAAATGCTTGAACTATGTGTGATTTGGTAAGAAAATACAAATGACTGGATGGTAAGATTTTAGATTTAGGTATGATATATCACTCGTCATATCGATATTTTTTCCACCCTATAAATTTTAAGTCAGAAAATAATCTCCAACCTTCATAGACTTTCAAAATTATTCTTGTCATGAAGCCAAATACGGACATGTACCCGGGGGTGGAGCTAGAAGCCCGTCTATGTGTTCGATCGAGTCCAGTAGCTTTTTGCTCAAATAATGTATTTATGTTAAAAATTTATCAAATATGTATAAATATTAAATTTAAAACCCAGTTATTAACACTTGAAGTCGTCGTTTTAAAATCCAAATACCATAAAGTTGAAATTCTGGCCTAGCCCCTGCATGTACCAGTTGAACAACTCAAACTGATACATTAAAAGAGGCAAAGCAAATAATTTTTGAAGTTATAACGCAAAAAAAAGTTAAATAGTTATTCACGAGTATCGACAACAGAGATTTCAAGTATAGCTTGATTGAAATGAATTACAGTAAGAACGACTGTAATGTAGAGGGAGCTAGTCATGTCTTTACTCCATAAATCTTAGGATCGTATTATGTATATTTGTTTGAGCTAGTCTTGTATTTGACTTAGATTTTAAATGTTGCCAAATATAATCTCTAGATTTTAATTTATGATAAACGTTAAAGATTGGATGGTGACACGAGATACTGAGCTTAAGTTTATCCTAATACAAAATATATAATCTCTAATTTTGTTTTATGAAGACCGTTAAAGAGTGAATGGTGACACGAAATACTAAACTAAAGTTGGTCATAATATAAAATATATAATATTTAGATTTTGTTTATGAAGATCGATAAAGATTGGATGGTGACACGAGATACTGGACTGAAGTTGGTGCTAATACAAAATATATAATCTTTAGATTTTGTTTTATGATGACCGCTAAAGATTGGATTGTGACGCAAGATACTGAATTGAAGTTGGTCCTAATACAAAATAAATTACGCCAAATACTTATTCTATTTTATTTGAAATGTTTGATTCGACATGGAATTTATAGAAAAAAGAAATTTTAAAACTGAAAATTCGACCTTAATTCAAGGGATACTATCATGACCCAAAACTTGCCTGTCGTGATGGCGCCTAACATGGTACTAGGCAAGCCGACGCCTCAAAACATTTCCAACACTTTTAAATGAAAATGAACTAAAACAAGTTTAAATCACTAAAGCTATCATAAGCTGGATAGAAGATCGAAACTCAATACGGAAGTTTCCAAAACCAGGGTGTCACTGAGTACACGAGCGTCTATACAACACAAGTCTGAAATACTGTCTATGAAAAACTGAAACTAAATACATAAAGCTGAAAGATAGGGAATGAGAGTCAAGGTTTGCGGATGCCGGACAGCTACCTCGAAATCTCCGAATGACTAAGTTGCTATGATAATCAGCACCCACCGTATCCGAAAACACCCGGATCTGCACATGAAGTGCAGGGTGTAGCGTGAGTACAACCAACTCAGTAAGTAACAAGACTAACTATTGGACTGAAAGAAGTGACGAGCTTCACAGGTACAATTAAATTATAAAAATTACAGTACAAAAATATAGGCATGCTTCCAAGTTAAACAGTTATAGCCCAAAAGATAAATCATGTCAAGTTCAATTAAAACAAGATATAGTACATCTCGGTATCTACATGATAATTATACATGCCGACTGAAGTATAAATACAGTAATGACATCATATGCATATTCTCAGAGTGTTGGTCACTCAGTCCTCCCGTTCACTCCATCCTCACAGTCACTCCATCCCCACAGTCACTCGATCCTCCCAATCGGTCAACACTCGCGCTCACACTCAATATGTACCTGCGCCCACTGTGGATGTGCAGACTCCGGAGGGGCAATTCTAGTCCAAGCGCTAATATAAGCCAATCATGGCATGGATATATAAACATACAGCGACGTGCAACCCGATCCCGTAAATATAGCAGGAGTACAAAATATCCCGTGCAACCCTCACTCAGTCATCAATCTCTCTACTCTCTCAAGCTCACAAGAATCATGATAATCAGCCCAAACAATGATGATATGACGTATCAATAAAGGACAACAAAGATTGAGATATAATATGCAAATAATAGCTGTCACTGAGTATAAAATAGCAAATTAAGCAAATAATTCAACATGTAACACGACCTCTGTGGGTCCCAACATGTCACGACCCATATCATAAGCATGATTTCTTACATGACTGGTAGCTCAATTTCTCTAACACATGGTAAAAATACAGGTAACGACAAGATTAATCAACTATATAGTTCCATGGATTCGACCAAGTCACAATACTTACGGTGAACGCCCACACGCCCATCACCTAGCATGTGCGTCACCTCAACACCAATCACATAATACGTAATTCGGGGTTTCATATCCTCAGAACCAAGTTTAGAACTGTTACTTACCTCAAACTGTGCAGATCTCTACTCCAACACGCCCTTGCCTCGCGAAAAGGCCTACGAATGCCTCGAATCTAGACACAAACAGTTCGATACAATCAACACGAGCTAAATGAATTAATTCCATAAGAAAATACTAAGTTTAATTAAAAGTCAAAAAGTCAACTCAAAAGACAGCCCCCGAGCCCACGTCTCGGAATCAGATGTCCTTTACCGCGATCGCGGAAATTGCTTTGCGATTGCGAAGCACAAATTATACTGCCCACAATTTAACCATACGTGAACGCGAAAAAACATCATGCAAATGCGATGTATTGACCTTCAGACCTACACGATCGCGAACTACATCACGCGTTCGCGATGAACAAAGTGCGCGTGGACCCCTAGCTATGCCTTTCCTTTACGCGAACGAGACCTGAGTCACGCGTTCGTGATGTATTAACTGCTCCAGCTATGCAATCGCAGAACTGTCCTTGCGATCGCGTAGAACAAATTCCCATCAGTGACTATCATCCTTCGTGATCGCGGACCTATCCATGCTATCGCATAGACGGAAACCAGAACACTCACACCAGCACGCTTCAATAGTCATTTCAAGTCCCATTTCACTCCGTTAACCATCTGAAATCTACCCGAGGCCCCTGGGACACCGACCAAGCATACCAACAAGTCCTAAAACACGATACGAACTTAGTCGAGCCTTCAAATCACATCAAACAACGCATAAACCACAAATCACACATCGATTCAAGCCTAATGAACTTTTGAACTTCTAACTTCTACATTCGATGCCGAAACCTATCAAATCACGTCCGATTGACCTCAAATTTTGTACACAAGTCACATATGACACAACGGACCTACTCCAACTCCCGAAACCTCAATCCGAGCCTGGTAACCACAAAGTCAACTCTCGGTCAAACTTCTAAATTTCTAACTTTCGCCCTTTTAGGCCTACTTCAACTACGGACCTCTAAATCACTATCCGGACACACTCCTAAGTCCAAAATTACCCAACGGAGATAACAAAACTATCAAAATGCCATTACGGAGTCGTTTACACATAAGTCAATATCCGGTCAACCTTTTCAACTTAAGCTTTCTACCTTGAGACTAAGGGTCTCAACTCCTTCCGAAACACCTCCCAAACCGAACCAACTGCCCCGGTAAGTCACATAGCAACTAATAAGCATAAAATGAGCAGTAAGTGGGGGAACGAGGCTACAAATCTCAAAACGACCGACCGGGTCATTACATCCTCCCATTCTTAAACAAACGTTCGTCCTCGAACGGGTCTAGAAACGTACCTGGAGTCTCAAATAGGTGTGAATATCTGCTCCGCATCTCCGGCTCGGTTGCCCAAGTAGCCTCCTCCACTAGATGACCTCTCCACTGCACCTTCACTGACGCTATGTCCTTTGACCTCAACTTTCTAACCTGCCAACCCAAAATGGCCATCGGCTCCACATCATAAGTCAAATCACCATCTAATTGAGCCGTGTTGAAATCCAAAACATGAGACGGATCGCCAACATATTTTCGGAGCATAGAGACATGAAACACTGGATGAACACTCGACAGACTAGGTGGCAAGGCAAGCTTGTAAGCCACCTCTCAAATCCTCTAAAGCACCTCAAATGGCCCAATATACCGAAGGATCAACTTGCCCTTCTTCCCGAACCTCATAACACCCTTCATGGGTGAAACCTTGAGCAATACCTTCTCCCCGACCATGTAAGCAACATCATGAACCTTCCGGTCAGTGTAACTCTTCTATCTAGACTGCGTTGTGTGAAGCTGATCCTGAATCAATTTAACCTTGTCCAAGGCATCCTGAACCATGTCAGTACTGAATAGCCTAGCCTCACCCGGATCAAACCAACCTACTGGAGATCGACATCGCCTCCTATACAAAGCCTCATATGGAGCCATCTGAATGCTTGGTTGGTAGCTGTTGTTGTAGGCAAACTCTGTGAGCGGCAGAAACTGGTCCCAAGAACCCCCAAAATCTATGACATAAGCACATAGCATATCCTCCAATATCTGAATAGTGCGCTCGGACTGCCCGTCCGTCTGAGGGTGAAAGGCTGTACTCAACTCAACATGTGTTCCCAACTCTTGCTTTACGGCTCTCCAAAACTGCGACGTAAACTGCGTGCCCCAATATGAAATGATGGACACCGGCACACCGTGAAGGCGAACAATCTCGCGGATGTATATCTCAGCCAACCGCTCCTAAGAATAAGTAGTCCCAACTGGAATGAAGTGCGCAGACTTGGTCAATCGATCCACAATCACCCAAATAGCATCAAACTTCCTCGAAGTCCGTGGGAGTCAAACTACAAAATCCATGGTGATACACTCCCATTTACACTCTGGAATATCAAGCCTCTAAAGCAACCCGCCCGGTCTCTGATGCCCATACTTTACCTACTGACAGTTTAGGCACCGAGCTACAAATTCTACTATATCCTTCTTCATCCTCCTCTACCAATAGTGCTGCCTCAAGTCCTGATACATCTTCACGGTAATCTGGTGAATGGAATACCGCGAACTGTGGGCCTCCTCAAAAATCAACTCACGTAACCCATCTACATTGGGCACACATATCCGGCACTGCATCCTCAACACCCCATCATCCTCGATAGTAACATCTCTAGCATCATCGTTCTGAACTCTATCCTTAAGGACAAGCAAATGAGGATCATCATACTAGCGCTCTTTGATGCGATCATATAAGGAAGACCGAGAAACCACACAAGCTAGAACCCGACGGGGCACCGAAACATCCAATCTCACAAACTGGTTGGCCAAGGCCTGAACATCAACTGCAAGCGGTCTCTTACCAATAGGAATGAATGCAAGGCTACCCATACTCATCGCCTTCCTACCCAAGGCATCGACCACCACATTTGCCTTCCCGGGATGATACAGAATAGTGATATCATAGTCCTTTAGCAGCTCCAACCATCTCCGTTGTCTCAAATTTAGATCCTTTTGTTTGAACAAGTGCTGGAGACTCCGATGATCCATAAATACCTCATAAGATACACCGTATAGATAATGCCTCCAAATAATCAATGCATGCACAATGGCAGCAAACTCCAAATCATGGACATGGTAGTTCTTCTTTTGAGGCTTCAACTAGCGCGAAGCATAAGCAATCACTCTACTCTCCTGCATCAAGATGCACCCGATACCGATCAGAGAAGCATCATAATACACTGTATAACAGCCAGAAGCTGAAGGAAAAACTAGAACTGGAGCTGTGGTCAAGGCAGTCTTGAGCTTCTGAAAGCTATCCTCACACTCATTCGACCACCTAAATGGAGAACTCTTCAAAGTCAATTTGGTTAAAGGCGCTGCAATAGACGAGAAACCCTCCACGAAGCGATAATAATAACCGACCAAGCCGAGAAAGCTCTAAATCTTCGTTGCTGAGGATGGTCTGGGCCAACTCTGAACAGCCTCTATCTTCTTTAGATCCAACTTAATCCCCTCATTAGACACCACATGCCCCAAGAACGCCACCGAACTAAGCCAAAACTCACACCTGGAGAACTTGGTATAAACCTTCTTCTCCCTCAGCCGCTGCAACACAATCCTCAAATGCTGGCTATGCTTCTCCTGGCTACGAGAGTACACCAGGATATCATCAATGAATACTATGACAAACGAGTCGAGATAAGGCTGAAATACACTGTTTATCAGATGCATGAATGCTGTTGGGGCATTGGTCAGCCCAAAATACATCACAAGGAACTTATAATGATCATAACGGGTCCTGAAGGCCGTCTTTAGAATATCCGAGTCCCGAATCTTCAACTGGTGATACCCAGACTTCAAATCAATCTTAGAGAACACCCTCGCTCCCTGAAGCTGGTCAAATAGATCATCGATACATGGAAAATAATACTTGTTCTTGATTGTAACTTTGTTCAACTGCATATAGTCGATGCAAATCCACATAGTACTATCCTTTTTTTTCACAAGCAGAATTGGTGTACCCTAAGGCGACACTTTAGGCCTAATAAACCCCTTATCAAGAAGTTCCTAAAATTGTTCTTTCAATTCTTTCAACTCAGCTAGTGCCATACGATACAGAGGATTAGAAATAGGCTGAGTGCCCGGACCAAGTAAATACCAAAGTCAATATCCCTGTCGGGCGGCATGCTCGACAATTCTGTAGGAAACACATCCGGAAAGTCTCGCACCACCGGAACAAAATCAATAGTAGGAGTATCAGCACCAATATCCCTCAAGGCCAAATAAGACATACACCCCTTCTCGACCATCTGTTGGGCCTTCAAATATGAAATCACTCTGCTAGGAACATAATCTAGAAGCCCTCTCCACTCGATCCTTGGCAACCCCGGCATCGCCAACGTCACGTTCTTAGCGTGACAATCCAGAATAGCATGACATTGAGACAACCAATCCATACCCAAGATCACATCAAAATTAACCATACTAAGCAATAAGAGATCAACTCTAGTTTCCAATCCTCCAATAGTCACTACACATGACCGATATACACGGTCCACAATAATGGTATCACCCACTGGCGTAGATACATGAACAGATGAAACTAAGGACTCACAGGGTATATACAAATAATGAGCAAAATTTGATGATACATATGAATAAGTAGAACCATGGTCAAATAAGGTGGAAGCATCTCGGTGACACAATGAGACAATACATGTGATCATTGCATCTGAAGCAACAACATTTGGCCTGGAATGAATAGCATAGAATCGGGCCTGACCGCCACCTGATCGACCTCCTCCTCTAGGGCGACCTCTAGCTGACTGAGCCACACCCCGAGCTGGGTGGGTGGGTGGTAAAGTAACTGGTGTGGAAGTCGCAGCCTGACTCCTCTGCTGAACTGGACCTCCTGAGCGATGGGGACACTGTCTCCACATACGCCCAAACTCCCCGCACTCGAAGCAATTCCCTGGTAATGGTGATTTTGGGGACTAAATCGGGCCCTGAGTACTAGAGTAACTGCTAGAAGGACCTGGCATAGATGAACCCTGAACCGATAGAGCATGCGATTAAATCTGAGCTGGGAGAGCACTGAGAGATGACTGACCCGGACAAGTATTGTATGAATCATGGCTATATGATACACTACGGTGAACTAGACGAGTCATCTGTGCGGGCCTATAAGGACGACCCCTGCTATGGTAGGACTGCCTCCAAAAGGTACACCACTAAACCCCCCGAACCACGAGGCCTCTTGGCCTCCCTCTCCTCACGCTCCTGACTATGGACCATCTCTAACCATCGCACAATATCAACCACCTTATCGAACGTAGCACCTGATACACTCTCCCGAGTCATAACAAAATGGTACTGATAGTAGAGGCCATCAATGAACCTCATAATCCTCTCCCTCTCAGTGGGGACCAACCAAACTGCATGACGAGCCAACTCTGAAAACCTCATCTCATACTGGGTCACAGACATGCCATCCTGACGTAGCTACTCGAACTGCCTGTGCAGCTACTCTTTACGAGTCTGTGGCACAAACTTCTCCAAGAATAGAACGGAGAACTCATGCCATGTAAGTGGTGCTGCGCCGACCGGCCTGCGCCTCTCATAGGACTCCCACCATATGAAGGCATCCTCAGTAAACTAAAAAGTAGTGAATGAGACCCCACTGGTCTCCTGAATACCCGACGTGCGAAGAATCCGCTGGCACCTATCCAAGAAGTCCTGGGCATCCTATGACTCAGCCCCACTGAATGATAGAGGCTGGAGCCTCCCAAACCTCTCGAGTCTCCTCTCCTCCTCATCAATCATAACGTGACCTACGTAGGCATGAGCAGCTACAACCGGCTGGGCTGGTAATACCCCCAGTGTTAGAAGTCCCTGCATTACCAACTCTTGAGTATGGGCAGTAGGAGTCTAAGTACCTTCCCCGACCTGAGAAGTGGCTGGTGTGGTCTGAACAGAAAACTTCCTGAGCAAGGCTAGTGCACACAGTAAATATCTGAGCCAAAGCCTTCTAAAGGCTTGGAATCACAATAGGCATAGTTGGTGCCGGAGCTGGCCCCACTAGCTCAACCACATCTGGAACCTGCTCCTGAGCTAGAGCAACTGGTGGATCTTCAGGTGCTACTCTAGCTGCTGTCCGAGCTGAACCTCTGCCCCTACCGTGACCTCGGCCTCCCGTGGCCCTAGATGGTGGTACTAGTGGATGTTTGTCCTGTCCGGTAGCACGTGTCCTCACCATCTGTGAGAGAATAGAAAAAAGAAATTTAGTTCCCATAATCAACAAATCCGCACGAAAAGAATACAAGAATGTGAAGTTTCCTAAGGGTTTGGTAGCCTCTCGAAGTTAAGTACAGACGTCTCCGTACCGATCCTGTCACGACCCAAACATCCCTCCGAGACATGTCATGATGACACCTAATCTCCATGACTAGGTAAGCCTAACAGATTGTGGAAATATCAACAATGGAAGCAAAACTAAATAGCTAACTGCATTAGATACTGAATAACCAATAATAATGCCGCTCGGCATATACAATAACCAAAATACTAGATGTACACAGTTTTCCAAAACCCGAAACATCATAAGTCACAAGCTACACAAGAAAACTAGTATCTCTATACACCAGAGTCTAACAAAAGAAGTACGGAAGTTAAATGACATATGAGAGAATAGAGGGGGGCTCCGAGGTCTGCGGACGCGGCAAATGTACCTTGAAGTCTCCGTACTACAGCAAGCACTCTCAGCTAGTAGCAGGGCTGATAAGAAGTACCTGGATCTGCACACAAAACATATGCAGAAGAGTGGCATGAGTACACCACAATGGTACCCAGTAAGTGCCAAGCCTAACCTCGGTCGAGTAGTGACGAGGTCAGGTCAGGCACACTCGTAAATAATAAATAAGGCAGGAGAATATACAGTATAATAAGAGACTAGAATTTAACAAAAGGAAACACAAGGCATCAATACAATACACAGGGGTAAACAGTAGGGGATTTTCCGAGATACCGTCTCGTAGTACCAAAATAAATATACAGGGAGAACTCCCGAGGTACCGCCTTGTAGTCTCAAAAGTAAATATATAGGGAGAACTCTCGAGGTACCGCCTCGTAGTCTCAAAAGTAAATGTGCAGGGAGAACTCCCGAGAAACCGCCTCGTAGTCTCAAAAGTAAATGTACAGGGAGAACTCCCGAGGGACCGCCTCGTAGTCTCAAAAGTAAATGTACAGGGAGAACTCCCGAGAAACCGCCTCGTAGTCTCAAAAGTAAATGTGCAGGGAGAACTCCCGAGGAACCACCTCGTAATATCAAAAGTAAACATACAGCTCAAACCGATAAAGACAACATTTAACAACAAGATTTCTACAGTTATACTGATAAAGAACAAGGAAAAGTAGGAAATCAACTAGGCATGCTTCACAGAGTTCAAATAAGCAGTTAAAGCACGTAGATATGCGATATTAGACTAAACAGGATAACTACGTATATTGAAATAGCTCAATTAAGAATGAAAACAGACTAATACTCATTTAATCGGTATAACTCAAATTAAAGAAAAAATAGGTTACTACTTAGTAAAATAAATTGGGTTTTACAACAAATAGCCCGTGTACGTACTCGTCACCTCACGTATATGGCGCTCACATAACACAACATTACCAAATCCTAAGGGGATTTCCCCCCCACAAGGTTAGGCAAGCCACTTACCTCGAAAATAGCTCAATCAATCGGTAACAATGCCTTTTTCACGAATATCCGACTCCGAATGGCCCAAATCTAGCCAAACTCAATTACATACCATAAATACAACTATAAAAAACTAATCTAATTAATGAAATCAAAGTTAAAGCAAGAAATTAGAAAACCGCCCCAAAAGCCTCCCCAGGCCCACGTCGCGGAATCGGGTAAAAATCATAAAATATGAATACCCATTCACTCACGAGTTCACTCGTACCAAAATTATCCAAATTCGATGTCAAAATCCCAATCAAAACCCAAAATCTTGGTTGAAGAACTTCTTTCCATTTTCCCCAAATATTCACCCCAAATCCGAAATTAAATGATGAAATTAATGATAGATTAGTGGGATATAACCAAAATACAGTGTAGAATCATTACCCAATCAATGTCTCTGAAAATCCCTCTAAATCTCGTCCAAATCCGAGCTCCCTATATCAAGTTTTGCTAAAAATGGATTAACCCTAGATTTTGGAATGTTATATTCTACCTAGTTGTTCATACTACGCGATCGCGTAGAACAAAATTCCAACAATTTAAAACATGCTATGCGAACGCGTCACCTCACCCGCGATCGCGTACCAGTGACTACATAAACCTATGCATTCGCGTATCAATGGCCACGCAAACTTCGCGATCGCGGACGAGCTATTACGATCACATAGAACAAAAAGGTGACTGCCTAATTCAAGGCTTCACGATCGCGTCTCCTCCTACGTGACCGCATAAGAGGAAGCCAATAATTGAAAACATCAGAAATATTTGAAATCTTTCAAGTCCAAAACTAGTCCGTTAACCATCCAGAATCCACCCGAGGCCCCCGGGACCTCAACCAAACATACTAATAAGTCCTAAAACATCATACGAACTTAGTCGAGGCCTCAAATCACATCAAACAATGCTAAAAACATGAATCAGCCTCAATTCAAACTTAATGAACTTAAAACTTCAAATTTCTACAACCGATGCCGAAACCTATCAAACCACGTCCGATTGACGTCAAATTTTGCACACACGTCATACTCAACATTACGGACCCACTCCAACTTCCGGAATCAGAATCTCACCCAGATATAAAAAAATCCACTCCCGGTCAAAATCTCCAAAAATTTAACTTTCGCCATTTCAAGCCTAAATCAGCTACAGACCTCAAATTCACAGTCCGAACACGCTCCTAAGTTCAAAATCACCCAACGGAGCTAACGGAACCAACATAACTCCATTCTGAAGTCGTCTTCATGCAGTTCTGACTACGGATAAAATCCTAAGACTTAAACTTCCTTTTAGGGATCAAGTGTCCCAAAACACCCCAAAAACCAAAACAAAACCTTCCGACAAGTCACATAAGATGAAACAGATACGAAGAAAGCAGTAAATAGGGGATGAGGGATATAACTCTAAAAATGACCGGTCGGGTCGTTACATCCTCCCTATCTTAAAACAATCGTTCGTCCTCGAACAAGCATAGAGACATACCTGAAGTGGTGAATAGACGAGGATAACGACTGCACATATCCTGCTCAGTCTCCCAAGTCGCCTCCTCGATCGGCTGACCCCTCCATTGCACCTTCACGGAAGCAATGTTCTTTGACCTTAGCTTTCTGACCTGCCTGTTCAGAAAAGCCACTGGCTCCTCAACATAAGATAGATCCTTGTCCAACTAGACTGAGCTGAAATCCAACACATGAGTCGGATCACCGTGATACTTCCGGAGTATAGAAACGTGGAATACCGGATGAACTCCTGCTAAACTGGAAGGTAAGGCAAGCTTATAAGCAAGCTCCCCAACTCGCCGTAACACCTCAAATGGACCAATGAACCTTGGGCTCAGCTTACCCTTTTTCCCGAACCTCATAACGCCCTTCATAGGCGAAACCCGAAGCAAGACCCGCTCTCTAACCATGAATGCAACATCGCGAACCTTTCGATCCGCATAACTCTTCTGTCTGGACTGGACTGTGCGAAGTTGATCCTGAATCACCTTCACCTTATCTAGGGCATCCCGAACCAAGTCTGTACCGAATAATCAAGCCTCGCCCAGCTCGAACCAACCCACCAGAGACCGACACCGCCTACCATACAAAGCCTCATACGGTGCCATCTGGATGCTCTACTGATAACTGTTGTTGTAGGCAAACTCCGCAAGTGGCAAGAGCTGATCCCAAGAACCTCCAAAATCTATCACACAAGCACGGAGCATATCCTCCAGTATATGAATAGTGCGCTCGGATTGTCCGTCCGTCTGAGGGTGAAATGTTATGCTCAACTCAACCCGAGTAACCAATTTCTGCTGTACATCCCTCCAGAACCGTGATGTAAACTGCGTACCCCGGTCAGAGATGATAGATACCGGTACGCCATGAAGCTTGACAATCTCGCTGATATAAATTCGAGCCAACTGCTCGAAAGAATAGGTAGTAATCGCAGGAATGAAATAAACTGACTTGGTCAGCCTATCCATAATCACCCAAACTGCATCAAACTTCCGCTGAGTCCGTGGGAGCCCAACAACGAAATCCATAGCGATCCGCTCCCATTTTCACTCCGGAATCTCCATCTTCTGAAGCAATCCACCTGCCTGCTGATGCTCATACTTAACCTACTGGCAATTTAGACACCGAGCCACAAACTCCACTATGTCCTTCTTTATCCTCCTCCACCAGTAATGCTGCCTCAAGTCCTGATACATCTTCGCGGCACCCCGGATAAATGGAGTACCACGAACTGTGAGCCTCCTGGAGAATCAACTCACGCAAACTGCCCACATTAGGCACACATAGTCTGCCCTGCATCCTCAATGCACCATCATCCCCAATAGTGACCTCCTTAGCATCACCGTGCTGGATCGTGTCCTTAAGGACAATTAGATGGGGGTCATCATGCTGACGCTCATTGATACGATCATAAAGAGAAGACCGAGAGACCACATAAGCCAATACTCGACTCGGCTCAGAAATATCCAATCTCACAAACTGGATGGCTAAGTCCTGAACATCCAACGCCATGGGCCTCTCTACTGCTGGTAGATATGCTAAGCTCCCCAAACTATCTGCCCGGCAACTCAAAGCATCGGCCACCACATTGGACTTCCTAGGGTGGTACAAATGGTGATATCATAATCCTTAAGCAACTCTAACCACCTCCTCTGACGCAAATTAAGATTCTTGTGCTTGAAAAAATGCTACAAACTTCGGTGATCGGTGTAGATCTCACAAGGAACATCGTACAAATAGTGCCGCCAAATCTTCAAGGCATGAACAATAGCTGCTAACTCAAGGTCATGGACATGATAGTTTATTTCATGCACCTTCAGCTGTCTGGACGCGTAGGTAATCACCCTATGGTCTTGCATCAACACCTCACCGAGACGAATCCGCGACGCATCACAATATACAGTATAAGACCCCAAACCTGCAGGCAATACCAATATTGGGGCTGTAGTCAAAGCTGTCTTAAGCTTCTGAAAGCTCTCCTCACACTCCTCAGTCCACCTGAATGGAGCACCCTTCTGGGTCAGCCTGGTCGTAGGTTCTGCAATAGAAAAGAATCCCTCTACAAAATAACGATAATATCCTACCAAACCAATAAAACTCCGGATCTCCGTAGCTGATGACGGTCTAGGTCAACTCTACACTGCTTCCACTTTCTTCGTATCCACCTGGATCCCGTCACTCGATACAACATGACCCAAGAATTCCACTGAGTCTAGCCAGAACTCACACTTTGAAAAGTTTGCATATAACCTCTTTTCTCTCAGGGTCTGTAGCACAGTCATTAGGTGCTGATCATGATCCTCCCGAGTCCGGGAGTACACCAGAATGTCGTTAATAAACACAATGAAGAAAGAGTCAAGATAAGGCCGGAACACACTGTGCATCAAGTGCATAAAAGCTGCTGAGCATTGGTCAGCCCAAATGACATCACAAGGAACTCGTAGTGACCATACCGAGTCCTGAAAGCAGTCTTCGGGATATCTGGCTCCGGGAATCTTCAACTGATGATAGCCTGAACGTAAGTCAATCTTGGAAAATACTCTGGCACCCTGTAACTGATCAAATAAGTCATCAATACGAGGAAGGATACTTGTTCTTCACTGTAACTTTGTTCAACTGGCGGTAATCAATACACATCCGCATAGAACCATCATTCTTCTTCACAAATAAGACAGGAGCACCCCAAGGTGACACACTAGGCTGAATGAAGCCCTTATCAAGCAACTTCTGTAACTGCTCCTTCAACTCCTTCAACTCAGGAGGAGCCATACGATATAGAGGAATAGAGATGGGCTGAGTGCTTGGCAACAAATCAATGCCAAAATTAATATCTCTGTCGGGTGGCATGCCCGGAAGATCAGCTGGGAATGCATCTGTAAAGTCCCTCACTACTTGGACTGACTTAAATGTAGGGGTATCAATACTGACATCTCTCACATAAGCTAGATACACGTCACACCCCTTCTCAACCATTCGTTGAGCTTTAAGAAATTAAATAAATCTTCTTGGAGTATACTCCAAGATACCTCTCCACTCTAATCGCGGTAAACCTGGCATAGCCTGCATCACGGTCTTAGCGTGACAATCAAGAATAGCATAATGGGGCGACAACCAGTCCATGCCCAAGATAACATCAAAGTCTACCATGTTGAGTAATAATAAGTCGGCTCTGGTCTCAAAACCACTAAGAGAAATCAAACACGACCGATACACGCGGTCCACAACAAGAGAATCTCCCACAGGAGTAGACACATAAACAGGGGAACTCAAAAAATCCTGAGATACACCCAAATACGGGGCAAAATAAGAGGACACATAGGAATATGTAGAGCCTGGATCAAATAAGACTGGCGGGTCTCTATGATAGACCGGAATAATACCTATAATGACATAGTCGGAAACAACTACCTCTGTACGAGCAGTAAGAGCATAATATCTGGCCTGGCCTCCCCCACTAAGGCAATCTCGACCTCTCTGACCTCCACCTCAAGCTGGCTGAGCAGGTAGAGTGGTAACTGGTGCTGGAATCATAGCCTGAGGACTCGGTAGAGCACGCGGTGGCTGAGAAGTCTGTGGAGGTGCACCTCTCTTAAGTCTGGGGCAATCCCTCACCATATGTCGAGTGTCGCCACACTCAAAATAAGCTCTCGAAGGGTATGGTTGCTGTGACTGGCTCGGGCCAGGTATGCTGGACTGGTCGCTTAAAGCACCCCGAGTAGGAGGCACACTAGATACTGGCGGTGCATAATAAGGCTCCTGGGGCCTAGCAGGGGCTGGAACACCACTGGCGGCTGGAAGAGCTGAATGAACGAGGAGATTCACATAACCCCTACTATGTCGAACTGTAGCTAGGGCACGAGTACCGCTGTAAGTGCCAGACTCTCGAGACCTCTTGGCCTCTATCTCCTCTCTATCCCGGGCAAGCATGCCCTCCAATCTCTTGGCAATACTCACAACCTGCTGATAAGAAACATCTATCTCCCTGGCCATACTAATCCGAATACTAGGGTGGAGTCCCTCAATAAACCGTCGAACCATCTCTCGAACTGTGGCAACCAAGGCCGGTACATGTCGGGCCAAATCACTGAAGCAGACTGCATACTCTGGCACAGTCATAGCACCCTGGCGCAGCTGCTCAAACTCCGCGCGCCATGAGTCCCTGAGGCTCTGAGGGACATACTCTCTCAAAAACATATCCGAGAACTGAGTCCATGTAAGTGAAGCTGCCTCATCCGGACTACTCAACTCATAAGCACGCCATCACTGATAGGCTGCTCCTCTAAGCTAGAATGCAGTAAAGGAAACCCCACTCGATTCCACTACACCCATAGTACGGAGAATACGCTGACACACGTCCAGAAAACCCTAGGCATCCTCTGACGCCAATCCACTGAAGGTAGGAGGGTGGTACTTCTTGTACCTCTCAAGTATAAGCTGCTCCGCCTTAGAAGCAGCTGTCCTAGTCTCGTGCTGAACCAGAGCTACCGGCTGCATAGGGATGAACTTTGGGGCCTGGTCAACCTGGACCCTCTGCTCAGGAGTACAGGCTATGGGAGTATGTGCCCCTCCCCGGCCTTGAGATGTGGCAGGAGCTAGTGGGAGCAATCCGGCCTGAGCTAAGGTGTTGAACATGCTCAGAAACTAGGCTAGAATCTCCTGGAGGGCTGGTGCAACAACAGGTACCTCGGGTGCCTGCCCTCCAGCTGGAACTACTGGGGGCTCCTCTGTAGCAGCTCGTGCGGGTGCTCTGGCTGCACCGTGTGGACGTCTTCGGCCTCTACCCCAGCCCCGGCCTCTCGCGGCTCTAGCAGGGGGCGCGAGTGCCTGGTCATCAGATCCGCCTGTATGTGTCCTCACCATCTGTGAGAGAATAGAATACAGAAGTTTAGAATTTTGAAGTCAACAGTTTTTGCACGACAAGGAATTAAGGAGCGTAATGTTTTCCTAACAGTTCCATAGCCTCCCGAAGATAAGTACAAGCGTCTCCGTACCGATCCGTGAGACTCTAATAAATCGGCTTTTGACTCACGATACCTATGAACCTAGAACTCTGATACCAACTTATCACGACCCAAACATTCCTCCGAGACATGTCGTGACGGCACCTAGTCTCTACGACTAGATAAGCCTAACAAATTGCCGAAATATCAATAATGGAAGCAAAACTAAACATCTAACTGCATTAGATACTGAATAACCAATAATAATGCCGCTCGGCATATACAATAACCAAAACACTAGACGTAGATAGTTTCCCAAAACCCGGAACATCATAAGTCACAAGCTACAGAAGGAAACTAGTATCTCTATACACCAGAGTCTAACAAAAGAAGTACGGAAGGTAAATGACATAGGAGAGAATAGAGGGGGACTCCGAGGTCTGCGGACACGACGGATGTACCTTGAAGTCTCCGTACAACAGCAAGCACTCTCAGCTAGTAGCGAGGCTAATAAGAAGAACCTGGATCTGCACACAAAAATATGTGCAGAAGAGTAGCATGAGTACACCACAATGGTACCTAGTAAGTGCCAAGACTAACCTCGGTCGAGTAGTGACGAGGTCAGGTCAAGGGCTCACTGGTAAATAATAAATAAGGCAGGAGAATATACAGTATAATAAGAGATTAGAATTTAACAAAAGGAAACACAGCAAGACAACAATACAATACACAAGGGTAAACAACAAGGGATCTCCTGAGATACCGTCTCATTGTCCCAAAATAAATATGTAGTGATAACTCACTAGGTACCGCCTCGTAGTCTCAAAAGTAAATGTACAGGGAGAACTCCCCAGGTACCGCCTCGTAGTCTCAAAAGTAAATGTGCAGGGGGAACTCCCGAGGAACTGCCTCGTAGTCTCAAAAGTAAATGTACAGGGAGAACTCCAGAGGAACCGCCTCGTAGTCTCAAAAGTAAATGTACAGGGAGAACTCCCGAGGAACCACCTCGTAGTCTCAAAATTAAACACACATCTCAACACGATAAAGACAACATTTAACATCAAAATTTCTACATTTATACTGATAAAGAACAAGGAAAAGTAGGAAATCAACTAGGCATGCTTCACAGAGTTCAAATAAGCAGTTAAAGCACGTAGACATGCGATATTAGACAAAACAGGATAACTACGCATATTGGAATAGCTCAATTAATAATGAAAACAGACTAATACTCATTTAATCGATATAACTCAAATTAAAGGAAAAATAGGTTACTACTCAGTAAAATAAATCGGGTTTTATAAAAAATATCCTGTGTACGTACTCGTCACCTCACGTACACGACGCTCACGTAACACAACAGTACAAAATCCTAAGTGGATTTTCCCCACACAAGGTTAGGCAAGCCACTTACCTCGAACCAAGCTCAATAAATCGGTAACAATGCCTTTTCCACGAATATCCAACTCTGAATGGCCCAAATCTAGCCAAAATCAATTACATACCATAAATACAACTATAAGAAACTAATATAATTAATGAAATCAAAGTTAAAGCAAGAAATTAGAAAATCGCCCCAAAAGCCTCCCCGGTCCCACGTCTTAGAATCGGGTAAAAGTCACAAAATATGAACACCCATTCACTCACGAGTTCACTCGTACCAAAATTATCCAAATCTGATGTCAAAATCCTAATCAAAACCCAAAATCTTGGTTGAAGAACTTCATTCCATTTTCCCCAAATTTTCACCCCAAATCCGAAATTAAATGATGAAATTAATGATAGATTAGTGGGATATAACCAAAATGGAGTGTAGAATCATGCTATGTGAACGCGTCACCTCACCCGCAATCGCGTACCAGTGACTGCATAAACCTATGCGATCGCGTGAAACTCCGCACGACCGCATAGAGTAAATCCTCCCACTGCCCAGGTCCTCTATTCCTTACAGCGAACGCGGAAAGGGCTATGCGTTTGCGTATCAATGGCCACGCAAACTTCGCGATCGTGGACGAGCTATTGCGATCTCATAGAACAAAAAGGTGACTGCTTAATTCAAGGCTTCGCGCTCACGTCTCCTCATACGCAACCGTATAAGAGGAAACTAGTAACTGAAAACACCAGAAATTTCTTAAATCTTTCTAGTCCAAAACTAGTCCGTTAACCACACGGAATCCACCCGAGGCCCCCAGGACCTCAACTAAACATACCAAAAAGTCCTAAAACATCATACAAACTTAGTCGAGCCCTCAAATCACATCAAACAATGCTAAAAACACGAATCACCCTCCAATTCAAACTTAATGAACTTGAAACTTTAAATTTCTACAACCGATGCCGAAACCTATTAAACCACGTCCGATTGACCTAAAATTTTGCAAACAAGTCATATTCAAAATTATGGACCTACTCCAACTTCCGAAATCGGAATACCACCCTGATATCAAAAAGTTCACTCCCGGTCAAAATCTCCAAAAATTCGACTTTCGCCATTTAAAGCCTAAATCAGCTACAGACCTCAACTTCACAGTCCGGACACGCTCCTAAGTCCAAAATCACCCAACAGAGCTAACGGAACCGACAAAACTCCATTCCAAAGTTGTCTTCACACAGTTCCGACTACGGATAAAATTCTAAGACTTAAACTTCCGTTTAGGGACTAAGTGTCCCAAAACACCCCAAAACCCAAAACAAAATCTCCCATCAAGTCACATAAGCTGAAACAGATACAGGGAAAGTAGTAAATAGGGGATCAGGGCTATAACTCTCATAACGACCGGCCGGGTCGTTACAGATTCGCAATACTACTAAACCTGCTAATGAATAGTGACACCTATGTAACCTAGGCTTTGAATCCAACTTGTCAGTACCTAAAACTTGCCTGTCGTGATGGTGCCTAACATGGTACTAGGCAAGCCGACACCTAAAATCATTTCCAACACTTTTAAATGAAAAATGAACTAAAACTAGTTTAAATAATTAAAGCTCTCATAAGCTGGATATAAGATCAAAACACAATATGGAAGTTCCCAAAACCAGGTTGTCACTAAGTACATGAGCGTCTATAGAACACAAGTCTGAAATACTGTCTATGAAAAACTGAAATTAAACACATAAAGTTGAAAGATAGGGAAGAAGAGTCAATGTCTGCGGACACCGGGCAACTAACCTCGAAATCTATGATTGACTAAGCTGCTAAGATAATCAGCACCCACCATGTCCGTAAATACCTGGATCTGCACATGAAGTATAAGGTGCAGCGTGAGTACAACCAACTCAGTAAGTAACAAGACTAACTATTGGACTGAAAGCAGTGACGAGCTTCACAAGTACATTTTAATTACAAAAACTACTGTACAGAAATGTAAAAATGCTTCCAAGTTAAACAGTTATAGCCTAACAGATAAATCATGTCAAGTTCAATTGAAACAAGATATGGTATATCTCGGTATCTACATGATAGTTATACATGCCGACTAGAGTATAAAAATAGTAATGACATCATATGCATACTCTTGGAGTATCAGTCACTAAGTCATCCCGTTCACTCCGTTCTCACAGTCACTCCATCCTTACAGTCACTCGATCCTCCCAATCGCTCGGCACTCGTACTCGGCACTCGCAATCAATAGGTAGCTGCGCCCACTGTGGATGTGCAGACTCCGGAGGGGCAATTCCAGCCAAGCGCTAATATAAGCCAATCATGGCATGCATCAATAAAAATGCTGCGATGTGCAGCCCGATCCCATAAGAATCCTCACAATCAGGACCTCGGTCTCACTCAGTCATCAATCTCTCTAGTCTCTCGGGCTCACAAGAATCATGATAATCTGCCTAAACAATGATGATATGACGTATCAATAAAGGACAACAAAGACTGAGATATAATATGCAAATAATAGTTGTGACTGAGTACAAAATAGAAAATTAAATAAATAATTCAACATGTAACACGGCCTCTGTGGGTCCCAACAGTACCAACACGTAGCCTAAGCATGATTTCTAACATGACTGGCAGCTAAATTTCTTTAACTCATGGTAAAAATACAGGTAACGACAAGATTAATCAACTATACAATTCCATGGATTCTAACATGACTGGAAGCTCAATTTCTTTAAAACAATTCTTACGATGCATGCCCACACGCCCGTCACCTAGCATGTGTGTCACCTCAACACCAATCATATAATACATAATTCAGGGTTTCATACCCTCAGAACTAAGTTTAGAACTATTACTTACCTCAAACTGTGTAAATCTCTACTCCAACATGCCTTTGCCTTATGAAACAGCCTCCGAATGCCTCGAATCTAGCCACAAATAGTTCGATACAATCAATACGAGCTAAAGGAATCAACTCCATAAGAAAACACTAAGTTTTAATCAAAAGTCAAAATGTCAACTCAAAAGTCGACCCCTGGGCCCACGTCTAGGAATCCGATAAAAGTCATAAAATCCGAAGACTCATTCAACCCCACCAGTCTACCATACCAAAATTACTCAATTCCGATACCAAAATCTCGGTCAAATCCCAAAAATTCGGCCTAATAACTTTCCTCCATTTTCCCCAATTTTTCAACCCAAATCACTAATTAAATGATGAAATCAAAGACATAAGCATGGAGTTTAACCAAAACTAAGTAAGAATCAGTTACCCCAATCACTCCGTTGAAAATCTCTCCAAGAATTGCCTTCAACCGAGTTTGAAAAATCAAATTTGTAAAATAAACTCAAACCCTCATTTTGAAATATTTAAGTCTGCCCAGATGTTATTAATCGTGAAGCACAAATTATACTGCCCACAATTTAACCCTACAGGAATGCGGAAAATATCATGCGAACGCGATGTACTGACCTTCAGACCTACGCAATTACATCACGCGTTCGCGATGAACAAAGTGCGCGCGAACCCCCAACCATGCTTTTCCTCTACGCGAACGCGACCCGAGTCAAGCATTTGCGATGTATTAACTACTCCAGCTACGCGATCGCAGAACTCTTCTTGCGATCGTGAAGAACAAATTCCCATAAGTGATCATCCACCCTTCGCGATCACGGACTTATCCACGCGATCTCATAGAAGGAAACCAGAACACTCACACCAACATTCTTCAACAGCCATTCCAAGTCCCATTTCACTCCGTTAATCATCCAAAATCTATCCGAGGCCCCCGGGACACTAACCAAGCATACCAAGAAGTCATAAAACACAATACAAACTTAGTGGAGCCTTTAAATCACATCAAACAATGCTAAAATCACGAATTGCGTATCGATTCAAGCCTAATGAACTTTTAAACTTCTAACTTCTACATTCGATGCCGAAACCTATCAAATCACGTCTGATTGACCTCAAATTTTGCACACAAGTTATAAATGATACAACGGACCTACTCCAACTCTCGGAACTCCAATCCGAGCCCGGTAACCATAAAGTCAACTCTTGGTCAAACTTCTAAATTCCCAACATTCGGCATTTCAATCCTAATTCAACTACGGACCTCCAAATCACTATCCGGACACACTCCTAAGTGCAAAATACCCAACGGGGCTTACAGAGCTATCAAAACTCTATTCCGGAGTCGTTTACATATAAGTCAATATCCGGTCAACCTTTTCAACTTAAGCTTCCTATCTTGAGACTAAGGGTCTCAACTCCTTCCAAAACACGCCCGAAACCGAACTAATTGCCCCGACAAGTCACATAAAAACTAATAAGTATAAAATGAGCAGTAAATGGGGAACATGACTATAACTCTCAAAACGATCGGCCGGGTCGTTACAGATACTTATGCCATTTTTACACTAAATTTTTGATATGTGTATTGCATGTGTGTAACACGCTAATTAATACTGATATTTTCAATTAATATAAATAATATTAGAATATATGTATGATAAGTTACATTAAATTTGAAGGAAAAAATGCAAGTTCAAACTGATGAACGGTGAACCAATTTGACCGGCTTGATTCTTAAACGTAAAATGATTGGGCATCATTCGAACATATGAATTTGAAAATTTTAGTTACTTTCGGTACAATGTGTAGTGAAATTAATTATGATATTATTTGATACAAACATATGATATGATCGTGTCTCACCTAGCAAATATTATTTTATAAATGACGTTGTTGATGTTTTACCATTCTGGTGTTTGTCATAACTTGAACTTTTATTGTGGCCATTGATGTCTCTCTTGAAAGTTAAACACAGTTGCCCATGTAAGAGAATATATTGCGAAAAAATACAAGCCAACATGAGAAATATTTTGACCTTCTGCTTTATTTATTATTAGTGCTTTCAAATGAATTTGATGAAAGCATATTTTCATTTATGGACGGGGAAAGTTCAACTATAGGTATAAATAAATGCTAAGATGAACCACTAGCTATTTGCATTCAGGGTTCGAAATGAAATAAATATATTATCTCCAGAAAGCTAAGAGAAAAATAATATAATTATTCAGGTGTAAATTTATTTTTCATATTTTAAATATTTGACAATAAATTTGAAACTACAATTAACGCAAGTTAAGAAATAATCTCTCAAAGTATCATATAATGGTGACAATAAAATTCACAATTTATTGTTTATTCCAAGTAGATTTTCAACTTTAAGAGTTGCTTGTATACATAGTTTTGAGAAATAAAATAAAAATTTAAAATTTATTATGTTGAATTGAAGCCAAGCTCAATACCAACAATAGTAAAAAGAAAAGAATCAAAAAATAGTTGTGGAATCGAACATTTGCGCAAAATTGTTGCAAAAGTTGCAACTCATAAATAATGATAAACAGATTAACTTTCAAATTTCAAGGTGAAAAATAATTTTATCGATTTGATGTACAATTTCATAATAACAATTCTTGAAAGGTATATATGACAAGGAGAAACTTATCATTGCAAAAGTTGCAAATCATAAATAATGTTAGATAATTCAACTTTCAAATTTCAATATGAAAAATAATTTTATCGATTTGATGCACAGTTTTATGATAACAAATCTCGAAAGTTATATATGACAAGAAACAACTTATTACTACAGCAGTCACAAAGAGCAATAGAAGAAGAAATACATTTACCTACTTTGAGACCTACAAAATAATTATGTATTGCAGATGGAATGAGATATATCAAATATAACGACTAATGTTCTTATAATAGATTGTTAGAAAGAAGAGAAAGGGAAGTGATGTTACACATTATTATACACCTTTATAAATTGAAACAAAGAATGTCAAAAGACATACATAAACAAATGTTATTATTGTTGAAAAATGTAAAAAATAAATGGATACGTATTGAGTTTGTCACGATCCAATTTTCCCTATACGCTGTGGTGGTGTCCAACGTCGCCGCTAGGCAAGACAACGGTGCATTAGCTATGTATTTATTATTTTTAATACTTTCAAAGTAGTTGATTTTTTTATTTATTAAGTAAATGAGAAGTGGAAAATTTAATAAAGTAAAGCATAAATTATTGAAAGAGCAAATACGGCGAAATAAATACTCAAAATCATAAAGTGACTACTAGCATGTTCCCAAGACCTGGTGTATGAGCAACTAGTAGAATATACAAAACACCTATGCTACTGTCTGAAATAAGATAGACAGAAAATAAATACAAAAGAGAGATTACGGGTGCTGCAGAACGTACTCCAATAGCAGCTCACCACTATGCCTCAGGGTAATGGGGGTGCACGCCTGAATGAATGCCAGATGCACCTGACTCAGACCCTATACGATTAGTACAGAAGTTTAGCATGAGTACATAAATAACATGTACCCAGTAAGTATCCAGTCTAACATCGAAGAAGTAGTAACGAGTGATCGACATCGACACTTACTATGGGCCAATAATAAAAATACAAAATTCTAAATATGCATGGAACACATGAATAATAATAATAATACAATAACCAGTAATGAATAAATGGTTCTTTAACTAATAGTCAATTTAAAATCTCCAATTGATACATGCTAACTTCAACAATTTTAGGCCATTAAATAAATCATAACCTCTCAAATCATAAAAATAATATCAAGTGTATTCGGCCTCCAAGCATTATCACGCACGATTTATGCCGAGGTCGTACGACCCATTCCAGAATAATGTGTACACTGCCGAGGGTCGAACGGCACGAACCATAGATGCATCTATTATACTGCTGAGGCGAAGGGACCCGCTCCCATAAGAGTAGTATTATTGTATTGCCGCGGCGAATGGTCCGATCCCATAAGAGTAGAGAAGTTTACCTCGCTCGCGGAAGTACTTGCGACACGAGAGGACATGGATTTCTCAAAGTTATTAAGTATTCCTTAATTCTTCTAAAAATAAGAAATCTAAGTCGAAAATTATAACTTTAAAATCTCCAGTCTCATCTTTATTCAAGACGATTAATATGCATAATAAATACAATAGTACAATAAAAGGCATGATGTGGATCTAAGTCTACCCTGACACTTCATAGAATATAGCTACGCATGGACTCTCATCACCTAGTGCGTACGTAGCTCCCCACGCAAGTAATACACAACAAGATACAACTAAGGGGATGAGTTCCCTCTTACAAGGTTAGGCAAGAGACTTACCTCATTCTCAAGCTCACTTTCGATCCACAAATCTGCTCTAAAGCCTCAACTTGGTGCCAAACAATCCGAAACTAGCCAAATATTATATAAATTAATCAATATACACTCACAAGTTCATAATTTAGCTATTAGTGAAATTACCCAACCCAAATTGGAAAATTTCTAAAATTTATCCCGGGCCCACGTGCCCGAATTTCGGATATGTTTGAAAATAAATATTACCGATAACCTCACGAACTCAAATATATAATTTCTATCCAATTCCATAATCATTTTCGTGGCTAAATCCCATTTTTATCAAAACCTAAATTTTTCAACAAGCTCCTAAAATTTCCATATTTTACATGTTAAAATCTATCCATAATATATGTATTAAACTTATATTGGGTAGGAATTACTTATCTTCAATAGATAGGTGAAAACCCCTCTCCAAGAAGATCCAAAACCAGCCAAGGAAATGAAAAATAAGAGAAAATGGCCTAAGTCCCATTTTTAAAACAAGACTCTGCCCAGACATTCCTTCTTTGCGATTGCGGAAGAAGCCTCGTGATCGCGAAGGCAAATAGCCCAGGCCCCAGAACATTGCCTATCGCGAACGCGGAGGCTTGCATGGCCTACTGTCACGACCTAAAACTCTAACCTGTCATGATTGTGCCTATCGATGGTACTAGGCAAGCTGACCTTTCAAAATACTTTAATATTTCATAAAAAGAGATAATTCAAAGCTTTTTCATACTAGATATATTTACAAAAATCCGGAGTTGAATATAAAATAAAATGCGGAAAGATAGCGCCAAACATCGGGGTGTCACCAATTCATGAGCATCTAGATATCCAGTCTAATAAAAAAAGTGTCTTAGTATCAATACAAGAAAGAAAGAAAACATAGAAGGAGAGACGAGGTATGCGGACGCTAGCAACTACCTCGTTGTCTCCAGTACCCGATCGCGCACGAACTAAACGACCTCCGTGATCAAACATACCTGGATCTGCACATGAAGTACATGGTGTAGTATGAGTACAACCAACTCAATAAGTAACAAAAATAAATAAGGAACTAAAAAGCAGTGACAAGCTATACAATTGCAATTCATTTTCAATAATTCCAACAAAGAATAGACATGCTTTCGCATCCGGCCGTTTAAGTCCAATCAGATTTATACAGTTAAAGTTCAGGTATTTCAGATATAAAATCTTTCAGCAATTTCAAAACAATGACATATAGCAACTAAGTGCATCAACGAATGAAAAAGTAAGTACAACCTCTCAGGGCAACATTCACTCAACTCATCACAACAACTCAAATCACTCGGCTCTCAGCCATCAGTACTCATACTCAATAGGTACCAGCGCTCACTGGGGGTATGCAAACTCTGGAGGGGATTCTTTCAGCCCAAGCGCTATATCCACACGGATGACTCACGTTCTGCATGATCAACTCACGTGCTGCACGGACAACTCATGTGCTATAGTATCAATATGTGAAACCGCACGGACAACTCATGTGCTGCACGGACAACTCACGTGCCATAGTATCAATACCTCACAGACAGGACCTCGACCTCACTTTGTCATCAACCTCTCTAATCTCTCGGGCTCTCGAAAATCACAAAGATCGGCCCAAACAAAGATAACATAGTGTATAAACAAGAATCAAGAAGAGGCTGAGATATGATATGCAAGTAAAACCATGACTGAGTACAAGACAACAATTAGCAAGTAATTTAACAAGTACGCGATCTCTGCGGGTCCCAACAGTACCATCACATTGCCTAAGCATGATTTCTAACATGATTTGTAGCAATATTTCTATAACACAGGGAGAGCATATAGCTAGCAACAAGTTATTCAACTTTACAGTTTCATGGAATGGACCAAGTCCCAATTCCTAAGGTGCACGCCCACACGCCCGTCACCTAGCATGTGCATCACCTCCAAAATACTCACATAATCCATTAATCCGGGGTTTCATAACCTTAGGACCAGATTTACAACTGTTACTTACCTCAAACCGTGTAAAATCCTACTCCGCAATGCCTTTGCCCCTCAAATCAATCTCCAAACGATCCGAATCTAGCCAAAAGCAGTACAATATAATTAATATAGGCTAAAAGATTCAATTCCACAATAAAAACACGAAATTAAAGCCAAAATCTGAAATCGACTCAAACCCGGCCCACAGGCCCACGTCTCGAAATTGGATAAAAGTCACAAAATCCGAAATCCCATTCACTCACGAGTCTAACCATACTAAATTCATCACAATCCGACATCATTTGGTCCTCCAAATCCCAAAAATCCACTCTCCAATTCTCAAGCCCTAAACCCCCAAATTTCACTTCAAAATCTCGCTAATTAGGTGGTGAAATCAGTGGGGAATCAAGAGTTATAATAAAAAATGAGTAAAAGAAGCTTACCTCAATAATCCCCTAAAAAATCTTCTCCAAAATCGCCTAAGTCCGAGTCTCAAATGGTGAAATAAGACTAAAATCGCAAACCCTTGCTTTTAAACCTCCTGCCCAGATTTTTCGCACCTGCGGCCATTTATCCGCACCTGTGGGGCCGCTTCTGCAGGAATATTCCCTCTCCTGCGGAAGTCACTTATCCGCTGCCTCAGCTTCCGCGATCAAAGGACTGCATCTGCACCTATCGCAGGTGCGCGAAACCCATCGCACCTGCGACTCGATCTCGCTCTTGCCCCCACCTGCCCGCTCCTGCGGCTATCACATGTGCGGGAAAATCTTCGCACCTGCGACCTCTGATCAAAGCATCCTTGGCCGCTTCTGCAGGCTCCTTCCCGCTTCTGCGGGCTCGCATCTGTGGTGCCCATTCCGCAGGTGCGGTTGCACCAGTAGTAGCAACACTTTAGCTGCTTTATCAACTCAAACATCACGTCCGTTAACCACCCAAAATCAACCCGAGGCTCCCGGGACCTCAACCAAACATACCAATTAGTCATATGACCCAATGTGAACTTAGTCGAACCTTCAAATCACCCAAAAGAACATCAAAACACCGATTACACCCGGATTCAAGCCTAAAGAACTTCTGAACTTCCAAATTCCACAAACGACGTCAAAGCCTATCAAACCATATCCGATTAACCTCAAATTTTGCACACAAGTCATATTCAACATTACAGACCTACTCCAACTTCCAGAATTGGAATCCAACCCCGATATAAAAAAGACAACCCCCAGTCAAACTTCCCAAAAATTCGACTTTCGCCATTTCAAGCCTAAGTTAGCTACACACCTCAGATTCGCAATCCAGACACGCTTCTAAGTCCAAAATCACCAAACGTAGCTTACAGAACCGACATAACTCCATTCCAGAGTCGTCTTCACACAGTTCTGACTACGGTAAAAATTCCTAAGATTTAAGCTTTCATTTTAGGGATGAAGTGTCCCAAAACACTCCGAAACCAAAAACAAGACCTCCCGGCAAGTCACATAAGTAGAAATAAATACGGGGAAAGCAGTAAATAGGGGATCAGAGCTAATACACTCAAAACGACCGGCCGGGTCGTCACATCCTCCCCCTCTTAAAACAGTCAATTGTCCTCGAACGATCATAGAGACATACCTGAAGTGGTGAAAAGATGAGGATAGCGGCTGCACATATCATGCTCGGTCTCCCAAGTCGCCTCCTCGACCGGCTGACCCCTCCACTGAACCTTTACGGAAGCAATGTTCTTTGACCTTAGATTTCAAACCTGCCTATCTAAGATCGCCACCGGCTCCTCAACATAAGATAAATCCTTATCCGACTGGACTGAAATGAAATCCAACACGTGAGACGGATCGCCGTGATACTTCCGGAGCATAGAAACATGGAATACTGGATGAACTCCTGCTAGACTGGGAGGCAAGGCAAGCTCATAAGCAACCTCCCCAACACGTCGCAATACCTCAAATGAACCAATAAACCTCTGGTTCAGCTTGCCCTTCTTTCCGAACCTCATAACACCCTTCATGGGTGATACCTAGAGCAAGACCCGCTCTCCAACCATAAATGCAACATCGCGAACCTTCCAATCCATATAACTCTTCTGTCTGGACTGGGCTGTGCGTAGTTTATCCTGAATCACCTTAACCTTCTCCAAAGCATCCTGAACCAAATCTGTATCCAATAATCTAGTCTCGCTCGGCTCAAACCAACCTACCGGAGACCTATACCGCCTACCATACAGAGCCTTATACGATGCCATCTGGATGATCGTCTGGTAACTATTGTTGTAAGCAAACTCCGCTAGAGGCAGTAACTGATCCCACGGACCCCCAAACTCCATCACACACGCACAGAGCATATCCTCTAATATCTGAATAGTGCGCTCGGACTGTCCGTCCGTCTAAGGGTGAGGTGTTGTGATCAACTCCACTCGAGTCCCCAACTCATGATGAACGACCATCCAGAATTGTGATATAAACTGCGTACCCTGGTCAGAGATGATAGATACCGGTACGCCATGAAGTCTGATGATCTCGCGAATATACACTCGAGCCAGCTGTTCGGAAGAAGAGGTAGTCACCACAGGAACGAAATGAGCTGACTTGGTCAGCCTATCCACAATCACCCAAACTGCATCAAACTTCCACTGAGTCCGTGGAAGCCCAACAACGAAATCCATAGTGATCCGCTCCCATTTCCACTCCGGAATCTCTAATTTCTAAAGCAACCCACCTGGTCGCTGATGCTCATACTTCACCTGTTGGCAATTTAGGCACCGAGCTATATACTCCACTATGTCCTTCATTTTCCTCCACCAGTAATGCTGTCTCAAGTCCTGATACATCTTCGCGGCGCCCGGATGAATAGAATACCGCGAACTGTGAGTCTCCTAGAGAATCAGCTCACGCAAGCCATCTACATTGGGCACAAATAGCCCGCCCTGCATCCTCAATGCACCACCATCCCCAATAGTGTCATTCTTAGCATCATCGTGCTGGACCGTGTCCTTAAGGACAAGCAGATGGGGGTCATCATTTTGACGCTCCCTGATACAATCATAAAGAGAAGACCGAGAGACCACACAAGCCAATACTCGACTTGGCTCAGAAACATCCAATCTAACAAACTGGCTAGCTATGGCCTGAAAATCCAATGCCAATGGCCTCTCTACTGCTGGAAGATATGCTAAGTGTCACGCCCCGAACCCGGGGAGGCATGGCTGGCACCCGGTGCCATGCTGGCCCGAGCAAACCACTGTGTAACTTATTTATTTTTCTTCTGTAACTATCATGGGCCAACATGGCCACAACTCATAGTGTATAACTATAAGTGGACAACACTGTATCACTGAACCATTTTTCTTAAAACATGAATACATATGGGCCGTCAAGGCCTCTGACATGCTGTACAAAATGAACCTCTGTCTACAAAGCCTTTAAGATTATATGACATCAAATGGGATAGGGTACCGGCCTACCCATAAGTCTGTGGCAAAATTCTGACACAATGACTCATAGACTCGGCTACATTCCGAATGAGGTGGAGTCTTACCGATCCTTCGCTGAAGCCAATTTCGTCTACTATGAGGGCTCGCCAAACTGATTATCTATACCTGCAGGCATGAATGCAGCATCCCCAATAAAAGGACGTCAGTACGAATAATGTACTGAGTATGTAAGGTGGAACTGAAACATAACAATAAGTCAACATTAATTAAAGACATATAAGAATCAACCTGAATCTCTAAAGTGCTGTCGTATATGCATACTTATTATACTTACATATATAATGCTTCTCTTTGAGACTATTTCTATTATGCATATCGTATGATGCATGAGTGCCCAACTGATTAGTGGTAACTGCCCGACCGGCCGTAGCGCGGTGGTAAATGCATGACTGCCCGACCGGCCGTAGCTCGGTTGTAAATGTGTAACTACCCAACCGGCCGTAGCTCAGTGGTAAATGCATGACTGCCCGACCGACCGTAGCTCGGGGTAAATGTGTAACTGCCCAACCGGCCGTAGCTCGGTGGTAATAAATATGCATGTGTGCCCAATCGGTTGTAAATAATGATACATAACTTCCCAACCGGTGGTAACTGTGCGACCGACCGTAGTACGGTGATAAATGAATATGCATGAAGATGCGTGTATCACTATATTATAAACATTAACATCTTTATCAAATACCTCAATAAGGACTAGATACATATTTAGACATTCTTGAATATAACTTTATAGGAATGAATAACATAGACATCCTTAACTACTAAGAGTAGAACCACTTATAGAATAATATTACATTTACGTATCGTTACTTGGATCATGCCAAAAGAAAAAGAGGGATAGCCTTAACATACCTGGAGTAGAGAAAAATCCGTATGATATTCTTGAGAAGGATTACACCGTACTCCCTTAAAATTGCAAAATCTCCGTTTGATTTATTGAAGATCCGTGCCTTTCTACGCTAACTGCCGGTTGTCTCCTACGTTAGCTTCAGATTGTAGCTTCAAATTGCCTTACGTAGAGCCCTTCCTATTCTTTCAAAATGTTGGAAGATAAAAGATTTCTACTCTTTCAAAATGTTGGAAGATAAAAGATTCTTTTGAATATTTAACCTAGAAACAATGAGCCTTGGACAATTTGTATCTTAATTTGGCGACGAGCTTGATAAGAGGCTTATTTCATTTGGAACAATCTCAAATGTGGAAAGTCCCATTTTTGCTTTCATACTATGGTTAAAAGTACACGATACATCATTTAAAGATGTATAAAAAGTTCACGATACATAGTTGGAAGCACTACCAACCTCCTATAAATCTTCACTTGATAAACTACAACATTTTCTATTTTCAGCTACAGACCAAGTTTTCTGGATCAACAAATTGGCAATTCCTTAAATCTGTAATTCCATGAATTGCTAGCATATAAAGTTTCTTTATAAAAATGATAGCACTACATGAAACTTACAAATATATTACAAACATTGATATAATTTACATGGCTTGTCTTGGAATTGGGTTACCACCTGATCTAATATGACTAAGAGTCATTTATTTTGTTAGTGGCTTGTTGCCACGTGGGGGTGGGGTGGGGTTTTAATCTTATCCCAAACTCATTAGTTAATTAGGTAATGTCCCGTTATCCGATAATTAATCAATTACCCACATAATTAAGAATTATCTCAAATTACTTAAAATACTACTTATTTTTAACACACTTTATGTACCCTACTATTATGGTCATGTGGTACCATATAAAATACATACATACACTATTATTTTATTAAAACATCCATGTAAAAATATATATATTTTCTCAACTTATAATTTTTCTAGTCTCTTATAAAGAGTAAAAATTCTCGTACGCTTAATTCTTAAAATGGTAGAAAGATAATCTTCTTTTCTTGTGAGAAAATAATTTCTATATTTACAACAAAGACAATCACATAAACTTTCTCATATTATTTGTATAATTTAAAGCATATTCGAAAATAGTAATTTCAATAACTATATAAAATCATATTTTTTCAAACCTTTGTTTTTACAAAAATGTTCCACTCAAAATACCATATCCAATTTATATAACGGTATCCATGTTGTTAAACTTATGGGGTCTTATAATAACATAGTCACAAATCCTCTATAATCTCATGAATAGTCTTAATCCCTTCAAGCACATATGGAATACTACGACTTATCCTAATATTAAAGTACGGGATGTAACACTAAGCTCCCCAAACTCTCCGCACAACGACTCAAGGCATCGGCCACCACATTGGCCTTTCCGGGATGGTATAAAATGGTGATATCATAGTCCTTAGGAAGCTCCAACCACCTCCGCTGATACAAGTTAAGATCCTTCTGTTTGAACAAATGCTACAAACTTCGATGATCAGTGTAAATCTCACAATAGACCCCGTACAAATAGTGCCGCCAAATCTTCAAGGTGTGAACAATTTCTGCTAACTCAAGGTCATGGACAGGATAGTTCTTCTCATGATGCTTCAATTGGCGCGAAGCATAAGAAATCACTCTACCATCCTGCATCAAAACACACCCAATACCAATCCGCGAGGCATCACAATACACTGTGTAAGAACCATAAGCTGATGGTAGAACTAGAACTAGAGCCGTGGTCAAAGCAGTCTTGAGTTTCTAAAATCTCTCCTCGCACTCCTCCGACCACCTAAAAGGTGCAACCTTTTGGGTCAATTTAGTCAAGGGCTATGCAATAGATGAGAAGCCCTCCACAAAACGACGGTAATAACCAGCCAAACTAAGAAAACTCCAAATCTCCGTGGCTGAGGACGGTCTAGGCCAACTCTGAACCGCCTCTATCTTCTTTGGGTCTACCTGAATACCCTCACTGGACACCACATGTCCCAAGAACGCCACTGAACTGAGCCAAAACTCACACTTGGAGCCCTTTGCATAAAGCTTTTCCTCCCTCAACCGTTGTAACACAATCCTCAGATGCTGGGCATGCTCCTCCTGGCTACGAGAGTACACTAGGATGTCATCAATGAATACAATAACGAACGAGTCAAAATAAGGCTGAAACACACTGTTCATCATATGTATGAATGTTGTTGGGGCATTGGTCCACCCAAAAGACATCACAAGGAACTCATAATGGCCATATCGGGTCCTGAAAGCTGTCTTAAGAACATCTGAGTCCCGAATCTTCAGCTGGTGATACCCTGACCTCAAATCAATCTTGGAGAATACCCTCGCTCCCTGAAGCTGGTCAAACAAATCATCAATTCACAGTAGTGGGTACTTGTTCTTGATTGTGACCTTGTTCAACTGCCTGTAATCAATACACATTCTCATAGTACCATCCTTCTTCTTTACAAATAGAACCGGTGCACCCCAAGGTGACACGCTAGGCCGAATAAACCCCTTGTCAAGGAGTTCCTGAAGCTGCTCCTTCAATTTCTTTAACTCCACTGGTGCCATATAATACGGTGGAATAGAAGTGGGCTGAGTGCCCGGTACCAAATCAATACCGAAATCAATATCCCTGTCGGGCGGCATGCCCGACAGGTCTGCAGGAAACACATCCGAAAAATCTCGCACCAAAGGAACAAAATCAATAGCAGGGACCTTTGCACTAACATCCCTCATATAATCCAAATAGGATAGACAAGCCTTCTCAACTATCCGCTGGGCCTTCAAGTATGAAATCACTCTACTGGGAACATAGTCTATAGGACTGCTCCACTCAACTCTCGGCAAACCCGACATCGCTAACGTCATGGTCTTAGCATGACAATCTAAAACAACATGACATGGAGACAACCAATCCATACCCAATATCACATCAAAATCGACCATACTAAGAAGCTAAAGATCTACTCTGGTCTCCAGACTCCCAATAGTCACCACACATGCCCGATATACACGGTCCACAATGATAGTATCACCCACTGGAGTAGATATATGAACATATGAAACTAGGGACTCACGGGGCATATCCAGAAAATGAGCAAAATACGAAGACACATATGAATAAGTGAAACTAGGGTCAAATACGACAGAGTCATCTCTGTGGCAAACTAAGACAATACCTGTAATCACAGCATCTGAAGCAATGGCATCTGGTCTAGTAGGAAGAGCATAGAAATGGGCCTGGCCACCCTCTGATCGTCCTCCCCCTCTAGGGCGACCTCTAGTTGACTGAACCCCACACTAGCTGGCTGGGCGGGTGGTGGAGCTGCTGGTGCTGGTGCCATCAGCCGAGTACTCTGCTGTGGAGCCCCACTCAACAACCTAGGGCAATCTCTCTTAATGTAACCAAAATCTTGGCACTCAAAACAACTCCTCCTCTGATGGAACTGCTGCTCCAGATGCCCCGAAGAACTACCCGTAGACACCTAAGCTGACGAGGTAGGGTGAGAAACCTGTGCTGGTAGTGCACTGAATGAAGACTGACCATGCTGATAGCTGTATGAACCATGGCCAGATGATGCACCACGGTGAACTGGGGGAGCCGTCTGAGCATGTCTGAAAGGACGACCCATACCGTGGTGGAACTGCCCCCAGAAGTAACACCGCTGAAGCCACCCTAGCCATGAGGCCTCTTGGCCTCCCTCTCAACCCGCTCCTGGCTGCGAACCATCTCAATCTGTGAGCAATGTCGACAACCTTGTTGAAAGTAGCACCCAACACTCTCTCTCTAGTCATAAGCAATCGCAGCTGAAAAGTGAGGCCATCTATGAACTTCCTGATCCTCTCCCTATCTGTGGGAACCAACTAGATAGCATGACGGACCAACTCTAAAAATTTCATCTTAAACTGCGTCACGAACATATCACGCTGATGAAGCTGCTCGAACTGTCTGTGCAACTCCTCTCTGCGGGACTGAGGCATGAACTTCTCCAGGAATAGACCGGAGAACTGCTGCCAGGTAAGGGGTGATGCGCCTACCATCCTGCGCCTCTCGTAAGCCTCCCACCAACTGAAGGTAGCCCCAGAGAAATAAAAGATAGTGAACGAGACCCCACTGGTCTCTAGAATACCTACTGTACGGAGTATCCTCTGACACTTGTCCAAGAAGCCTTGTGCATCCTCTCCCTCGGTACTACTGAAAGATGGATGCTAGAGTCTCCCAAACCTCTCCAATTGATGCTGCTCATCATTGGGCATAAAAGGAACCATATAGTCCTGAGCAGCTACAACCGGCTGGGCTGGTGGTGCCCCCGGTGTATAAAATCCCTGTACTACCTGCTCTGGTGTGCGGGCCTGAGAAGTGGCTGATGCGGCCGAAACAGAGACCGCCTAAGCAAGACTGGTACATGCGGTCAAGATCTGAGCTAAGGTCTCTTGAAGGCCTGGAATCACAATAAATACAGGTGGTGCCTGAGCTGGTCCCACAGGCCCGTCCACAACTGGAGCCTGCTCCTGAACTAGGCTAACTGGTGGATCTGCAGGTGCTGCCCTAGTTGTGGTGCGAGCTGAACCTCTGCCCTTACCGCGGCCTCTACCGCGACCTCGGCCTCTCGCGGCCCTGATTGGTGGTACTGGTGGTTGTCCATCCTGCCTCGTAGTATGCGTCTTCACCATCTGTGAGAGAATTAGATTAACAGAAATTTAGTTACCGGAATCAAAAGATTCTCATGATAAGAATTCAAGAATGTGAAGTTTCCTAAGGGTTCAGCAGCCTCTCGAAGATAAGTACAGACGTCATCGTACCGATCCGCAAGACTCTACTAAACCTGCTCATGACTCGTGAGACCTATGTAACCTAGGTTCTGATACCAACTTGTCACGATCCAAAACTCTAACCTGTCGTGATGGCACCTATCGATGGTACTAGGCAAGCCGACCTTTCAAAATACTTCAATATTTCATAAAATAAAAAGATAATTCAAAGCTTTTTCATACTAGAAATTTTTACAAAAATCCGGATTTGAATTAAAAATAAAATGCGGAAAGATAGCCCCAAACATCGAGGTGTCACCAAGTAATGAGCATCTAGATATCCAGTCTAATAAAAACAGTGTCTAAGTATCAATATAGAAAAGAAAGAAAACATACAAGGAGAGACAAGGTCTGCGGACGCCGGCATCTACCTCGTAGACTCCGGTACCCGATCGCGCACGAACTCAATGACCTCCATGATCAAACACACCTGGATCTGCACATGAAGTGCAGGGTGTAGCATGAGTATAACCAACTTAGCAAGTAACCAAAATAAATAAGGAACTGAAAAGTAGTGACGAGCTATACAATTACAGTTCATTTTCAATAATTCCAGAAAAGAATAGACATGCTTTCGCATCCGACAGTTTAAGTCCAATCAGTTTTATACAGTTAAAGTTCAGGTAATTTAGATATAAAATTTTTCAGGAATTTCACAACAATGACAGATAGCAACTAAGTGCATCAACAAATGAAAAAGAAAGTACATCCTCTCAGGGAAACAGTCACTCAACTCATCACAACAGCTCAAATCACTAGGCTCTCAGCCCTCAGTACTCACACTCAATAGGTACCTGCGCTCACTGGAGGTGTGCAGACTCCGGAGGGTCTCCTTTCATCCCAAGTGCTATATCCGCATAGACAACTCACGTGCTGTACGAATAATTCACGTGCTATAGTATCAATATATGGAACCGCACGGATAACTCACGTGCCATAGTATCAATACCTCACAGACAGACCCTCGGCCTCACTTAGTCATCAACCTCTCTTATCTCTCGGGCTCTCAGAAATCACAAAGATCGGCCCAAACAAAGATAACATAGTGTATCAACAAGAATCAAGAAGAGGTTGAGATATGATACGCAAGTAAAATCATGACTGAGTACAAGAAAATAATTAGCAAGTAATTCAACAAGTACGCGACCTCTACGGGTCCCAACAATACCATCACATTGCCTAAGCATGATTTCTAACATGATTTGCAGCCAAATTGCTATAACACAGGGAGAGCATATAACTAGCAACATGTTATTCAACTTTAAAGTTTCATGGAATGGACCAAGTCCCAATTCCTACGGTGCACGCCCACACGCCCGTCACCTCCAAAATACTCAAATAATCCAATAATCCGGGGTTTCATACCCTCAGGACTAGATTTACAACTGTTACTTACCTCAAACCGCGCAAAATCCTACTCCGCAATGCCTTTGCCCCTCGAATCAATCTCCAAATGCTCTGAATCTAGCCACAAGCAGTACGATATAATTAATATAGGCTAAAAGAATCAATTCCACAAGAAAGATAAGAAATTAAAACCAAAATCCGAAATCAGCTCAAACCCGGCCCCCGGGCCCACGTTTCGAAATCCGATAAAGGTCACAAAACCCGAAAGCCCATTCACCGACGAGTCTAACCATACTAAATTCATCAAAATCTGACATCATTTGGTCCTCCAAATCCCAAAACTCCACTCTCCAATTCTCAAGCTCTAAACCCCTAAATTTCACTTCAAAATCTCGCTAATTAGGTAAGGAAATCAGTGGGGAATCAAGATTTATGATAAAATTACGAGTACAAGAAGCTTAACTCAATAATCCCCTCGAAAATCTTCTCCAAAATCGCCTAAGTCCGAGTCTCAAATGGTGAAATAAGACAAAAATTGCGAACCCTTGCTTTTAAACCTCCTGCCCAGACTTTTCGCTCATGCGACCATTTATCCGCACCTGCAGGGCCGCGTCTGCGGGAACATTCCCTCTCCTGCGAAAGTCACTTATCCACTGCCTCTGCTTCCGCGATCAAAGGACCGCATCTGTGCCTATCGCAGGTGCGGGAAACCCATCGCACCTGCGGCTCGAACTCACTCTTGCGCCCACCTGCCCGCTCCTGCGGCCATCGCATGTGCGGGAAAATCTTCGCACCTGCGACCTATGATAAACTCATCCTTGGCCGCTTCTGCAGGCTCCTTCCCAGCTTCTGCGAGCTCTCACTTGCGGTGCCCACTCTGCAGGTACGGTTACACCAGTAGCAACAACACTTCAGTTGCTTCATCAACTCAAAAATCACGTCCGTTAATCACCCAAAATCAACCCGAGGCCCCCGGGACCTCAACCAAATATACCAACTAGTCATATGACCCAATGCGAACTTAGTCGAACCTTAAAATCACCCAAAAGAACATCAAAACACCGATTACACCCGGATTCAAGCCTAAAGAACTTCTAAACTTCCAAATTCCACAAATTACGTCGAAACCTATCAAACCATATCTGATTAACCTCAATTTTTGCACACAAGTCATATTCAACATTACAGACCTACTCCAACTTCCAGAATCGGAATCCGACCTCGATATCAAAAGGTCAACCCCCCGGTCAAACTTTCCGAAAATTCGACTTTCACGATTTTAAGCCTAAATTAGCTATACACCTCACATTCGCAGTCCAGACATGCTCCTAAGTCCAAATTCACCTAACGTAGCTAACAGAACCGACGGAACTCCATTCCGGAGTTGTCTTTATACATTTCCGACTACGTTAAAAAATCCTAAGACTTATGTTTTCATTTTAGGGACTAAGTATTCCAAAATACTCCGAAACCAAAAATAATACCTCCCGGCAAGTCACATAAGCAGAAACAGATACAGGGAAAGCAGTAATAGGGGATTGGGGCTAATACACTCAAAACGACCGGCCGGGTCGTCACACCTACCCATACGCGAACACGAAGACTAACAGCGGCCACCCAGCTCCAGCCTCCTCTACGCGAACTCGGGCCATTTCACGCGAATGCGAAGGCCAGAGGTGCCAGACCTTTACGAATGCGGACTGGCTATCGCGAACGCGTAGCACAAATTCCCAGTCCCCCATTTTGTTCCTTTGTGAATGTGTCCCCTCCCTCGTGTTCGCGAAGAAGGAAACCAGAACCAGCAGTGATAGCATTTTGGACTTAGCTCCAGCCAGTTCGAAACATACCCGAGCCACCCGAGACCCTGTCCAAATGCACCAACAAGGCCATAAACATAATATGCACCTGCTAGAACTCTCAAAACGTATAAAACAACATCAAAACTAAAAATCTCACCCCAAAACCAAATTGAATCAAATAATGAACTTCAAGTTTTCAACTTGCTCCGAACGCGCCGAATCATATTTAGACTATTCAAAATGATACCAAATTTTGCATGCAAGATTTAAATCACCATACGGAACTATCCCCAGGCTCAGAATCTCGAACGGACTTCGATAACACCAAAACCTACTCCAAACCAAACTTAAAGAACTTGAAAACCTTCAATGCATGAACTTTCAATATCAAGGGTTGAAACACTGCCGGGTCATCCGAAACCCGATACGAACATACTCTCAAGTTTAAAATCATTATACAAACCTATTGAGACCGTCAAATCCCGGTTTCGAGGTCGTTTACTCAAATCGTTGACTCAAGTCAAACTTACCCCTTTTAAGCCACTATTAAGGAACTAGGTGTTCCGATTTCAACCCGAACCCTTCCAAACCTGAACTAACCATCTCCGCAAGTGATAAAATAGTAAAAGCACATATGGGGAGTCTTAATTAGGGGAACATGGATCTAGAAAGCAAAATAACTGGTTGGGTTATTATAGCATTAAATTTGTATAATTGATGGATGATAAAAAAGTCTGGGCATTTCTAGTGTTTTGTGTAGTTAAAAGTTAATACATTTAATAGAAGATGAAAATGTGCAGGCGTGCAGGCGCAACTATTGGTTTTGTCAATAAAGTTTAGTGCACAAAGTTATACATCTAATAGATTGATTTATATGTGAAGGGTAAAACAGTCATTCATCTTTTGATGGGTATTCTGTTCTTTTAAATTTCACTTTAGATCTTCACACTTATAATATACTATGATATGATATGATGATGTGATTAGCTTTTCTCAATTCTTTCCAACAATGTCTCTGTTTGTTGTTTTCTCCACGACTTAGTACTAACATCGGGCTATATGAATAAATGATCTATTAGCTTGAAGGTTTATTGCAGTCACTGGTGAGTGCATTAAATAGCTTAATACGATTAGAATCCCAATAGATTAATACGATTAGAATGCCAAACCCATAAACTTGAAGGTTTAATGCAGTCACTAGTGAGTGGACCAGGATTTCAAGATTAAACATGAAGGGTTGATGCAGGTTTGCTTGGTTTGTAGATAAACCTTAGTTGTAAGCATAGGCGGTGCCAGGATTTTAAGTTTATGGGTTCGGTATTCTAATCGTATTAAGTTATTGGGTTCTAAATTAATAAATTTTATATATATATATATATATATATATATATATATATATATATTCAATAAATTTTTAAGATAAATACAAGGTTTGAACCAAAACTACTAGGTTCGACCGAACCCGCTCGGGGCACTCTAGCTCCGCCCTTGGTTCTAAACTCAATTGAAAGCATAGGCGAGGGAATGAAGAAATAAATAGTTAATGTGATTTAGAGTTCTAATTTTACATCATAAATATGAAGCTAAGCGTGTTTGGAAGTGAATAATATTGGAAATTCTTGTGTTGCATCCTACGTACTGCTAGAAAGTTGAATGGCCCTCTAGGCTATAACATAATATGTTGGGTTGAAATAACAAGGCGTCATGAAGAAGCTAACAAAGTAAACCTTTGCGACAAAAGAATTATACTAAAAGAGACATAACTTACTTTAACATGATTTGGTTAATTGATGACCTACATCAATCACTAATATAAAAAAAGAAAAAAAATTACCGAGAGAATAAATTTTTCCCCTAAACAAAACTCTCTTAAAGACTACATTTTGGATGCTATTGTATTTTTGAATATGAAAGAGAGATCCTCAATTTATAAAGGTAACAACATTTTCCTACAAGAAAAGGGATATGTCAAATATGAAAAAGACAATATTTTCCTTTACAGAAAAATAAAACAATTATGGTTAATATTTAACCATTCTTTCAAGAAAAGAATAAATCCAAATTAGGTAAAAAAATCAGGACAAATTCCTAACCATTCTTCCATTTGGCCTAAATTTTCTTGACAATGCTTGATCAACTTTCTTCACTTATTCTTCATCACTGCTGCTTGGCATAGTTAAAAATAGTAACGAGCCGACCAGTTATTTTGAGCTTTAGTACGTCGTTTGGTGGTTTGAGGTCTTGAGTATCTTCACTTCATATTTTATGACTTGTACGCATAGTCGGAATTGAATTTCGGGAAGTTCGGAGTTGATTCGGATGGAAAATTCTCAATTCAAAGCTTTAAGTTGGAATAGTTGACCAAGGTTTGAATTTTGAGTAAACGACCTCGGAATCATGATTTGAAAGTTCCAATAGGTTCGTATGATGATTTTGAACTTGAGCGTATGTTCGGGTTGAGTATCGGATGGTCCGGGAGCGTTTCTACGCCTAATGTGGAAAGTTGGTATTTCAAATATTTTAGAATTACCTAAGTTTAATTTGAAGTGGAATTTGGTGTTATCGATTTCCATTTGGGATTCTAAGCCTTGGAATAGGTTTGTATTATGAATTGTGACTTGTACGTAAAATTTGACATCATTCCGGAATGTCTAAATGGGATTCAGACGCGTTCGGCAAAGCATGATGGTTTGAAAGTTAAGAGAGTTTAAGAAATTGAGTTTGATCTTTAATTGTCTATTTTGATGTTGTAATTCGTGTGTCGAGCCTTTGAACAAGTTTAAATAGGGTATATAAACTTGTTAGAATGATTTCACGTGCTTCCTCGGACCTCATGTGAGTTTTGGGGTGGTTTCGCACCACTTTTAGGCCTTTTTGAACTGATGATATCTGATGCCAGGGGTGTGAATCGCGATCGTGAAGGTCTGGGCCGTGATCGCGAAGAGAAAATTGTATTCCAAGCCTTGTGAATGATGATCGCTTAAGGAAGGTCGCGATCACGTAGAAGGATATTCTGTCGTCAATGGTCTGATTTCGGGAGCTTATATCTTGCAATCTATAAACAATTTGAGAATGATCCAAAAATGAAAGTTGTAGATCATTGAATCTAGCTTCCAAAAAAATTAAACCATTTGTTATTTGGAATTTTCTACAAAATTTTATGACCTTTATACCGAAAGTTCTCTGTGAAGAAGAAAACAAATTTTGTACATTGCGATCGCTGGATTTTGGCCGCGATCGCAATGAAGAAAACGATGCTAGAACATTTGTTAATCGCGATCACATGGCTAATGACCGCGATCGCGAAGGAGGCCTGACATGTGTATTTAACATTTAATTTCGGGATTTTGAGCTCATTTCTTCACTTTTAAGTTCTTGAAGCACATGTAGGGCGATTTGGGGTGATTCTTGAAGACCATTTTCTCCATATATCATAAGATAAGTTATATATATATATATATATATATATATATATATAAATATATATATATATATATATATATATATATATATATATATATATATATATATATATATATATATATATATATATATATATATATATATATATATATATATTTAACATGGAATTTGATAGAAATTGTGGAATTTTTGGAAGAAAACCTATAAATGGTATTTTTAGATTTTGACCATGAAATTAGGAATAAATTATATATTTGAGTTCGCGGTGCTATGGGTAACGTTTATCTTCAAACAATTTCAGAATCCGGACACGTGAGCCCAAGGTTGACTTTGTTGACTTTCTGAGCAGAGTCGAAAATTATTATAAATTGATTAATTTTGAGTATTGGAATATATTTTTATTCGTTTGCACATCGTTTGACTAGTTTCGTATCGATGGGCCTCAGTTTGAGGTGTTAGAGAGGCGTTGGAGCCGATTATCAGATTTCAGAGCGAGGTAAGTCTCATGTTTAACCTTGTGACGGGGAAACTACCCCGTAGTTATTAAATTGTTATGTGCTACTAGTTATGGGTGCTGCATACATACGAGGTGACGAGAGTCCGTACGTAGCTAACATCATATTTATGTCTGGGTAGACTTAGGACTTTATCATGCAATATTTGTATTATTTAAACTCAATTTGTTAGTTCAACTACTTGAATTTATAATAGGAATTGATTTGGGATTATGTTAGACCGAGCTTCACCACCTTGAGTTGTTTGGAGAGATATTTGATAGTTGGTAAAAGTCATTTTTACTTTATGCTCCTCTTCATGTGTTGCAAATACGTGGCCCGTAATTCAATAAGTTTCTTCTCTTCTTGGGGATCAGGCCGAACACCTCAGCAGTATATGTATATATGAGATCCATCCATGGATCGGGTCATACAACCTCAGCAATGTATGTACACGACTATATGGATCGGGCCGAATGACCTCGGCATAATTCGTGCGTAAAATCTCTAGGAGTCCGAATACCCACGAGATTTTCCCTCTTGATGGAACTTGGAAATTATATTATATCCCCTTGTGACCGGAGATTGGATAAGTTACTTGATGATTCTTATTTGTTGAGATATCATGTACTATATGGAAATTTTAAATTTATATTTCGTTAAAGGCTAACGTTAATTACTGTTTCTTATTCTATTGATGTTGTTGTATTTCATGTCTACATATAATTCTTGTATTTTATTTATTGAATCACTAGTAAGTGTCGATGTCGACCCTTCATCACTACTTCTCCCGGGTTAGTTTAGATACTTACTGGGTACGCGTTGATTTACGTACTCACGCTACACTTCTGCACCGAACGTGAAGGATCTGGCAGGTTCATTTGGTTGTCATCCTGGCGCGTGGGGCAACTGCTGAGGGGACTTTATGGTGAGCTTCTTTCTATGCTACGTAGCGCATCCCTACCGCAGCCCTCAGAATCTCTATCTTATTTATTTATTTTATTTTGTCTATTTTTTCCAGACAGTTGATGTATTATTATTGCACTCCATAGTAGACGCTCATGCACTTGTGACACCAAATTTTGGGATTGTCACGACCAAAAATCCCAACCCGTCGTGACGGCGCGTAATACACCGTCTAGGCAAGACGAAACATGATAACAAGAGCAACAGAATAACAAAATTCATAGAAATAGCATAAATTTTGCGGTCTCGTTACAATAAAATTGCCAATACAAAGTAAATTCCCCAGAACTGGTAAGTACGGAGTCATGAGCATCTACAATGGAATACAAGTCTGAAACAGAACAATAAAAACACTTTCTGAACTATAACAACAATATGAAAAGGAAAGACAAGTCAAACTGCGACCAATGATGCAGCTCTACCCCGCCTCTAGTAGATAGTCCAACAAGCAACCTACTGCTGATAACTAGTCCCCACTCCTGGATCTACACAATTAAGTGCAGAGTGTTGTATGAGTATAACCGACCCAATATACTCAATAAGTAACATAAATAAACATGGCAAGGTGCGAGAAGCACAAATTATTAATGATACTAACTATCACCTGTGTAGTTTCATCCTTTAAACCGGTACAAAACAATATTGAAATGAAATCATCAAGTTTAGTAAGAAAGCATCAATGTGTGTATATGTACGATTTCTCTAATACTCTGCTCTGACAATTTCTTGGCATATAGAGGTGATATGCAGTTAAATCAAATAAATGATTAAGAAAATTGCAAGTAAAGATGAAATGTAAAATTCAACAAGACACTATCCAGATTCCCTCACATTTCCATATCCGTTCCAAACCACTAATCAGTATTCCCAATATTCGTGTGTACACCATCAAGAGAGAAACATGATAGGGTGACCCTAGGGGGATGGATCCGTATCCACACGCTGCATGGATAACTCATGTGCTGCACGGACAACTCACATTCTAATAATAGAACCCGTACAAATAACTCACATGCTGCATGGACAACTCACATGCTAATAATAGAACCCGCACGGACAACTCACGTGCTGCACGGAAAACTCATGTGCCAATAATAAAATCCGCCCGATATGGGCACATACACAACAACACAATCCGCCGGGCGTGGTCGCAGGCACCCAGTCTAATCATATTACACGGGAGAAAATAAACAAGTATACATGTATGAAATGAGGGAATAACAAATCTCATGCTCCTGGACTAGTAATAACGACGTGCTAAAGTGCGTACTATCATAACTCAAACCCAAAAGTCAACCACGGTCCCACATATTGGAATTCAATAAAATTTATTAAATCCAAATACCTATTTAATAATGAGTCCAACCATAATAAAATTATTCAAATCTGACCTCAAATCGCCTTTCAAATCCCCAAAATTCGGTCTATGAAGTTTCACAATTTTTCCCCTAATTTTCCAACTCAAATCACTAATTAAACGACAAAAATAACGATGGATTCATGTATAATAGCCAAATCCGCATTAAAATCACTTACCTCGCTTATTTCATTGAAAATCCCTCCAAAGGTGCGAGCGCACCAGAACTGGGGCAGACCAGTAACTCCTTAAGTCCACAATTCATTCTGATTTGAACCTGAATCACTCTCGAAGCCCCTGGGACCCCACCCAAATATACCAACCCATCCTAAAATATCATACCAACATAGTCGAGGACTTAAATCACACGAAACAACATCGAAAACATGAATCACACCCCAAATCAAGCTTAATGAACTTTCGAATTACCAACTTCCAAAACCAATGCCGAAACATAACAACTCAACTCCGATTGACCTCAAATTTTGCACACAAGTCATAAATGACACAAAGGACCTATTCCAACTTCTGGAACCAAAATCCGAGCCCGGCAACAACAAAGTCAACTCTCGATCAAACTTCTCAACTCTCCAAACTTTAACTTTTCCAACTTTCGCCAATTCAAGCCAAAATCACCTACGGACCTCCAAATCAATATCCGGACACACTCCTAAGTCCAAAATCACCACACGGAGCTATCAGAACCTTCAAAACTCTATTCCGGATTCATTTACATATAAGTTAATATCCGGTCAACTCTTTTAATTTAGGCTTCCAACCTTAGGACTAAGTGTCCCAATCCATTCCAAAATATCCCCGGAACCAAAACAACCACTCCGAAAAGTCACATAACAACAAATGATCATAGAATAAGCAATAAATGGGGACACAGGGCTACAACACTCAAAACAGCCGTCCAGTTCATTACATTCTCCCCCTCTTAAATAAACGTTCACCCTCGAACGGGTCTAGAATTATACTTGGAGTCTCAAATAGGTGTGGATATTTGCCCCGCACTTCTCGGTCGGTCTCCCAAATAGCCTCCTTGAATGACTGACCTCTCCACTGTACTTTCAGTGAAGCTATATTCTTTGCTTTCAACTTTCGAACCTGCCGATTCACAATGGCTACCGACTCCACATCATAAGCCATATCCCCATATAACTGAATTGTGCTGAAGTCCAAAACATGAGACGGATCACCGAAATACATATGGAGCATGGAAAAATGAAACACTGGATGAATACTCGATTGACTAGGTGGCAATACAAACTTGTAATCCACCTCTCCAATCATCTCAAGCACCTCAAAAGGGCCAATATACCGAGGGCTCAACTTGCCCTTCTTCCCGAACCTCATAACATTCTTCATGGGTGATACTCTAAGCAATACCTTCTCTCCCACCATGTAAGCAACATCATGAACCTTTCGATCAGCATAAATCTTCTGCCCAGACTATGCCGTGCGAAGCCGATTCTGAATCAACTTAACCTTTTCCAAAGCATCCTAAACCAAGTCACTACCCAATAGCCTAGCCTCAACCGACTTAAACAAACCAACCAAAGACTGACACTGCCTCCCATATAAGGCCTCATATGGAGCTATCTGAATACCTGATTGTTAGCAGTTTTTGTAGGCAAATCTGCAAGAGGCAGAAACAGATCCCAAGATCCCTCAAAATCCATAATATAAGAACATAGCATATCCTCTAATATCTGAATGGTGCGCTCGGAGTGTCCATCTGTCTAAGGGTGAAATGTTGTAATAAACTTAACCCGTGTGCCTACCTCTCGCTGCACTTCTCTCCAAAATTGCGATGTGAGCTGCGTGCCCCGATATGAAATAATGGACACCGGCACACCGTGAAGGCGAACAATCTCGCAGATATAGATCTCAGCCAACCACTCCGAAGAATAGGTAGTCCCTACTGGAATAAAATGCGAGGACTTAGTCAATCGGTCCACAATTACCCAAATAACATCAAACTTTTTCAAGGCCCGTGGGAGTCCAACTACGAAGTCCATGGCGATACGCTCCCATTTCCACTCAGGAATCTCAAGCTTTTGAAGCAAACCGCCCGGCCTATGATGCTCATATTTTACCTGCTAATGATTCAAGCACCGAGCTTCAAACTCCACTATGTCTTTCTTCATTTTCCTCCACCAATAGTGTTGCCTCAAGTCTTGATACATCTTTGCGTCACCCAGATTAATGGAATACGGCGAACTCTGGGCCTCATCAAGAATCAACTCACGTAGCCCATCTACACTGGGCACACAAATTCGGACCTGCATCCGCAACACCCTATCATCTCCAATAAAAACCTCCTTGGCATTACCATGCTGAACCATGTCCTTAAGGACAAGAAAATAGGGGTCGTCATACTGACACTCTCTGATGCGATCATATAAAGAATATTGAGAAACCATACAAGCTAGAACCCGACTAGGCTCCGAAACATCTAACCTCACTAACTGATTGGCCAAGGCCTGAACATCTCATGCAAGCGGTCTCTCACCAACAGGAATATATGCAAGGCTACCCATCCTCACTGCCTTCCTACTCAAGGCATCGTCCACCTGGATGATATAAAATGGTAATATCATAGTCCTTTAGCAGCTCCAACCATCTTCGCTGCCTTAAATTTACATCCTTTTGCTTGAACAAGTGCTGAAGACTACCCTGATCTATAAATATCTCACAAGACACACCATAGAGGTAATGCCGCCAAATCTTTAATGCATGAACGATGGTTGCCTACTCCAAATCATGAATGAGGTAGTTCTTCTTATGAGGTTTCAACTGACGCGAAGCATAAGCAATCACTCTACCCTCTTATATCAAGACACACTTAATACCAATTTGGGAAGCATCACAATACACTATATAAGAACCTGATGCTTAAGGCAAAACTAGAGCTGGAGCTGTGGTCAAGGCAGTCTTGATCTTCTGAAAGCTCTCTTCACACTCATCAGACCACCTGAATGGATCACCCTTCTGGGTCAACCTGGTCAAGGGGTAGCAATGGACGTGAAACCCTCCACGAAGTGACGATAATATCTGGCCAAGCCGAGAAAACTTTGAATCTCCGTAGCTAAAGATGGTTTGGGCAACTCTGAACCGCCTCAATCTTTTTCGTATCCACTTTGATCCCTTTTCTGGACACCACGTGCCCCAAGAACGCCACCGAACTTAGCCAAAATTCACACTTGGAGAACTTAGCATAAATCTTATTCTCCCTCAATGCTTGTAGTACAATCCTCAGATATTGTGCATGCTCCTCCTGGCTACGTGAGTACACCCGGATATCATCAATAAAGACTATGACAAACGAATCAAGATATGGCTAAAATACACTGTTCATCAAATGTATGAATGCTGCTGGGGCATTGGTCAGCCCAAAAGACATCATAAGGAATTCATAATAACCATAGCAGGTCCTGAATGCCGTCTTAAGAATATCCGAGTCCCGAATCCTCAACTTGTGATACCCATACCTCAAATCAATTTTAGAGAACACTCTAGATCCCTGAAGCTGGTCAAATAGGTCATCAATGCGCGACAAAGGATACTTGTTCTTAATTGTAACTTTGTTCAACTACCTATAGTCGATGCACATCCGCACAATACCGTCCTTCTTGTTCACAAATAGAACCGGTGCACCCCAAGGTGACACACTAGGCCGAATGAACCCCTTATCCTTTAATCTAGTCTCTAATCCTCTAATATTCACAGCACACGACCAATACACATGATCCATAATAATGGAATCGCCCACCGGCGTAGACATATGAATAAGCAAAACTAAGGACTCACGGGGCATATCCAAATAACTAGCAAAATACGATGACACATATGGATGAATGGAACCAGGGTCAAATAATATGGAATCATCCATGTGGAATATTGAGACAATACCTGTGATCACTGCATCTGAAGCAACGACCTCTGGCCTGGCAAGGAAGTCATAGCATCGAGCATGTCCGCCACCTGATCGGCCTCCCCCTCTAGGGTAACCTCTAGCTGCCTGGGCTACACCCCGAGTTCGCTGAGCGGGTGGTGTAGCTGCTAGTGCTGGTATCATTGACTGAGAACTATGATGTGGAACTCTACTCAACATTCTAGGGCAATCCCACTAGAGATGACTCAAGTCCCCGCACTCAAAATAATCTATCCTCTGACGGAGTTGTTGCCCCTGATAACCCGAGTAACTACCTGTAGAAATCTGGGAGGACGAAGCATGGTAAGAACTCTGCCCCAGTAACACACTGAATGATGACTTAACCAAATGAGCACTGTAGGAACCATGGCTAACTGATGCACCATGATGAACCGTACGACCCATCTTAGCAAGACTATAAGGACGACCCCTATTGTGATGGGTCTGCCCCCAGAAGAAGCACCGTTGAAACAACCCGAACCATGAGGCCTCTTGGCCTCACTTTCGTTATGCTCCTGAGTACGGATCTGCTCTAGTCATCTAGCAATATCAACCACCTCGTCGAACCTAGAACCTGATGTAATCTCTCGAGTTATGAAAAAATGTAGTCCATAGTTAAGGCCATCAATGAACCTCCCAATCCTCTCTCTCTCTATGGGAACCAACTAGATCGTGTGACGAGCTAGCTCTGAAAATCTCATCTCATATTGGGTTACGGACATACCCTCCTACTGTGGCTACTAAAATTGCCTACGAAGCTCCTCCTTGCGGGTCTGTGGAACGAACTACTCCAAGAAGAGAACGGAGAACTCATGCCAGGTAAGTGGTGCAGCGCCGACTGGCCTGCTCAAATCATAAGCCTCCCACCATCTGAAGGCTTCCCTAGGCAACTGTAAAGTAGTAAATGAGACTCCACTAGTCTCTAGAATACCCGCCGTGTGAAGAATCCGCTGGCACCGGCCTAAGAAGTCCTGAGCATCCAATGACTCAGACCCACTGAATGATGGAGGCCTGAGTCTCCCAAACCTCTATAGCCTCTTCTGCTCCTTGTCACTCATCGGTGGGCCCACTAGGTCCTGAACCGCTATAACTGGCTTGGCTGTTAGTACCCTCGGTGTCTGAAGTCCCTACACCACCTACTCTAAAGTATGGGCGACGGGCATTTGAGCACCTCTCCCGGCCTGAGAAGTGGTTGGTGCAGCCAGAACTAAAACTGCCTGAGAAAGGCTAGTGCATACAGTCAATATCTGGGCCAAAGCCGCCTCAAGGCCTGGACTCAAAAAGGGCACAACTGGTGCCTGAGTTGGTCCCACCGGCTCAACCACATCTGGTATCTGCTTCTGAGTTGGAGCAACTGGTGTCTCCTTAGGTGCTGCTCTAGCTGCTGTATGAGTTGTACCTCGGGCCTCAACTGCGGCCCCAACCTCTCGCGGCCCTAGCTGGTGGTACTGGTGTCCGTCCTCTCGATCCGGTAGCATATGTCCTCACCATCTATGAGAGAATAGAATAATAGAAGTTTAATTTCCAGAATCAACAAATACGCACGACAAGAATACAAGAAAGTGAAGCTTTCCTAATAGTTCAGTAGCCTCTCGAAGATAAGGACAGACGTCTCCGTACCTATCCGCAAGACTCTACTAAACCTGATCATGGCTAGAAATACCTATGAACCTAGGAATCTGATACTAACTTGTCACGACCCAAAATCCCAACCCGTCGTGATGGCACCTAACACACTAGCTAGGCAAGCCAAAACATGATAACGAGAGCAAAAAAATAATGAAATTCATAGAAATAGCATAAAGTCTGTGATCTCATTACAATAAAACTGCTAGTACATAGTAAATTCCCCCAGAACTGGTAAGTATAGAGTCATGAGCGTCTACAATGGATTACAAGTCTGAAACTGAACGATAAATACATTGTTTGAACTATAAAAACAGTATAAAAGGTAAAGACAAGTCAAACTGCAACTAAGGATGCATCTCTACCTCGCCTCTAGCAGATAGTCCAACAAGCAAACTACTGCTGATAACTGGTCCCCACTCCTGGATCTGCACAATTAAGTACATAGTGTAGTATGAGTACAATCGACCCAATGTACTCAATACGTATCGTAAATAAACATGGAAAGGTACGAGAAGCACAAATTATTAATGATACTCGCTATCACCTATGTAGTTTCATCCTTTAAACTGGTACAGAACAATATTGAAATCAAATCATCAAGTTTAGTAAGAAAGCATCAATGTGTGTATGTGTACAATTTCTCAAATACTCTGCTCACACAATTTCTTGGCATATAGAGGTGATATGCATTTAAATCAGTTAAATGATCAAGGAAATTGCAAGTAAAGATGAAATGAAAAATCCAACAAGACACTGGCCCAATTCCCTCACTTTTCCATATCCGTTCCAAACCACTGATCAGTATTCCAAATATCTGTGTGTACAACATCAAGATAGAAACATGATAGGGTGACCCTTGGGGATGTATCCGTATCCACACGCTGCACGGACAACTCACGTGTTGCACGGACAACTTACGTGCTACACGGATATCTCACGTGCTGCACGGAAAACTCACGTTCTAATAATAGAACCCGCACGGACAACTCACGTGCTGCACGGATAACTCACATTCTAATAATAGAACCCACACGGACAACTCATGTGCCAACAATACAATCCGCCCGGTATGGGCACAGGCACAACAACACAATCAACCTAGGTCGTAGGCACCCGGTCTAATCATATTACACGGGAGCAAATAAATAAGTATACATGTATTAAATGAGGGAATACCAAATCTCATGCTACTGGAGTTGTATAACGACATGCTAAAGTGTAGTCATGTGCAAGTGTACTATCATAACTCAAACCGGCAATGTCATCAAAGAATAATATTTATTAGTTCATTCAGGGATCAAGCCCCTATGTAGCCTCAAACATGGCTCAAATAGTTCACAACAAATGTCACAAATGTGCAATGCATCATAGCTTTACGTTTAACAGTCAGATTCTAGGCTTATTAGAGCCCGAGCACAACCCGACCATGAATAAATAATCTTGGTGCCGCACATGGGTCCATCCCCACACATGTTCGCACCCAATAGCACGTAGCTATCACAATAATTCAGGCAACTAGTACCTCAACCGAGTTTAGATAAGATACTTACCTCAAACAAATTAAATCACTCTGCTAGCAAGTCTTTCCCACGCATATCGACCTCCGAAAGGCTCAAATCTAGACAAAAATAACGTAATACTATCAATAAAAGCTATAGGAATTGATTCCGAATGATAAAGCTAAGATCTATAACCAAAGTCAAAAGGTCAACCCAAAAGTCAACTATGGACCCATGTCTCGAAATCCAATGAAATTTATAACATCCGAATACCCATTCAACAATGAGTCCAACCATACTAAAATTATTCAAATCCGACCTCAAATCGCCTTTCAAATCCCCAAAATTCGGTCTATAAAGTATAACAAATGTGCAATGCATCATAGCTTTAGGTTTAACAGTCAGATTCTAGGCTTATTAGAGCCCGAGCACAATCCGACCATGAATAAATAATCCCGGTGCCGCAATGGGTCCATCCCCACACATGTGCGCACCCAATAGCACGTAGCTATCACAACAATTCAGGCAACTAGTACCTCAACCGAGTTTAGATAAGATACTTACCTCAAACAAATTAAATCACTCTGCTAGCAAGTCTTTCCCACGCGTATCGACCTCCGAAAGGCTCAAATCTAGACAAAAATAATGTAATACTATCAATAAAAGCTATAGGAATTGATTCCGAATGATAAAGCTAAGATCTATAACCAAAGTCAAAAGGTCAACCCAAAAGTCAACTACGAACCCATGTCTCAGAATCCAATGAAATTTATAACATCCGAATACCCATTCAAAATCAGTCCAACCATACTAAAATTATTCAAATCCGACCTCAAATCGCCTTTCAAATCCCCAAAATTCGGTCTATAAAGTTTCACCATCCCCCCCCCCCTAAATTTTCCAACTCAAATCACTAATTAAACGACAAAAATAATGATGGATTCATATAATATCCAAATAAGCATTAGAATCACTTACCCCACTAATTTCCATGAAAATCCCTTGAAACATCGCCACAAACTGAGCTCTCTAGGTCCAAAGATGAAGAATGAACTCAAACCCTCAAACACACCCTTATCTGCCCAGCGATTTTCACTCCTGCGACCAGGAAGTTCGGTTATGCGAAACTGCTCCTGCAGAAAATGGAGTGCATATGCACATCCCACATAAGTCCCGCCCTTCTACTTCAGCGAAAGTAACCCGCATCTGCGGAGAAAATCTCGCACCTGCGTCCATGCTCGCTCCTGCTCTTCGCTTCATCGCAGAATCGACCTCACTTCTGCGGAGACTTTTCATGCTTCTAGGATCCCAGTGCCCCCACTCACTTCCGCACCTAATCTTATAAGGCCGCACCTGCGGCACCGCATCTACGACCATTCCCAATGCAGGTGCAAGCGCATTAGAATTGGGGCAGACCAACAACTCCGTAAGTCCACAATTCATTCCGATTTCAACCCCAATCAATCCCGAGGCCCCTGGGACCCCATCCAAACATACCAAACCATCCTAAAATATCATACGAACTTAGTCAAGGCCTCAAATCACACCAAAGAACATCAAAAACATGAATCACAACCTTATTCAAGGCTAATGAACTTTTGAATCACCAACTTCCAAAATCAATGCCGAAACATACTAACTCAACTCAGATTGACCTAAAATTTTGAACACAAGTCATAAATGAAAAAAAGGACCTATTCCAAATTTCGAAACCAAAATCTGAGCCCGGTAATGACAAAGTCAACTCTCGGTCAAACTTCTCAACTCTCCAAACTTTAACTTTTCCAACTTTCGCCAATTCAAGCCAAAATCACCTATGGACCTCCAAATCAATATCTGGACACACTCCTAAGTCCAAAGTCATAATACGGAGCTATCAGAACCATCAAAACTCCATTCTGGAGTCATTTACATATAGGTCATCATCCGGTCAACTCTTTCAACTTGGGCTTTCAAAACAAGTTATATAACAACAAATAAGCATAGAATAATCAATAAATGGGGTAACGGGGCTACAATACTCAAAACAACCGGTCGAGTCGTTACATTCTCCCCCTCTTAAACAAACATTCATCCTAGAACAAGTCTAGAATCATACCTAGAGTCTCAAATAGGTATAGATATCTGCTCCTTACTTTCCGCTCAGTCTCCCAAGTAGCCTCCTCAACTGGCTAACCTATCCACTATACTTTCACTGAAGCCATATTCTTTGACCTCAATTTCTGAATCTGCCATTCCAAACTAGCCACCGGTTCGATATCATAAGTTAAATCCTCATCTAACTGAACTATGATGAAGTCCAAAACATGAGACGGATCACCGAAATTCTTCTGGAGCATGAAAACATGAAACACTGGATGAACACTCGATGGACTAGGTGGAAATGCAAGCTTGTAAGCCACATCTCCAATACTCTCAAGCACCTCAAAAGGGCCAATATACCGATGGCTCAACTTGCCCTTCTTCCTGAACCTCATAACACCCTTTATGGGTGAAACTCTGAGAAATACCTTCTCTCCCACCATGTAAGCAACATCATGAACCTTCCGATTGGCGTAACTCTTTCGCCTAGACTGTGCCGTGCAAAGCCGATCCTGAATCAACTTAATCTTTTCCAAAGCATCCTGAACCAAGTCAATACCCAATAGCCTAGCCTCACCCGGCTCAAACCATCCAACCAGAGACCGACACTACCTCCCATACAAGGCCTCATACAGAGCCATCTGAATACTCGATTGGTAGCTGTTGTTGTAAGAAAATCTCCCAGTGGCAGAAACTGATACCAAGAACCCCCGAAATACATGATGCAAGCGTGTAGCATATCCTCCAATATCTGAATGGTGTGCTCGGATTGTCCATCCGTCTGAGGGTGGAATGTTGTACTCAACTCAACCCGTGTGTCTAACTCTCGCTGCATTGCTCTCCAAAACTGCAATGAGAACTGTGTGCCCCGATCTGAAATAATGGACACCGGCACACTGTGGGTGAACAAGCTCGCGGATATAGATCTTAACCAACCGCTTAGAAGAATAGGTAGTCCCAACTGGAATGAAGTGCGCAGACTTAGTCAACCAGTCCATAATCACCCAAATAACATCAAACTTCTTCAAAGTTTGTGGGAGTCGAACTACGAAGTCCATGGCGATATGCTCCCATTTTGATTCAGGAATCTCAAGCCTATGAAGCAAATCACCCGGCCTCTAATGCTCGTACTTCATCCACTAAAAATTCAAGCACCAAGCTACAAACTCCACAATGTTTTTCTTCATTCTCCTCTACTAATAGTGTTGCCTCAAGTCCTTATACATCTTCACGACACCCGAATGAATGGAATACCGCAAATTGTGGGCCTCCTCAAGAATCAACTCAGGGAGCCCATCCACATTGGGCACATAAATCTGACCTTGCATATGCAATACCCCACCATCTCTAATAAAAACCTCCTTGGCATCACCGTGTTGAACCATTTCCTTAAGTACAAGCAAATAGGGGTTGTCATACGGATGCTCTCTGATACGATCATATAAAGAAGATCGAGAAACCACACAAGCTAGAACCCGACTAGGCTCCGAAACAACTAACCTCATGAACTGAATGGCCAAGGCTAGAACATCTAATGCAAGTGGTCTTTGACTAACATGAATATATGCAAGGCTACCCATACTCACCGCCTTCCTACTCAAGGCATCGGCCACTACATTGGCCATCTCGTGATGATACAAAATGGTAATATCATAGTCCTTTAGCAGCTCCAACCATCTGCGCCACCTTAAATTTAGATCCTTTTGTTTGAACAAGTGCTGAAGACTTCGGTGATCTGTAAATACCTTACAAGATACACCGTAGAGGTAATGCCTCCAAATCTTCAACACATGAATAATGGTAGCCAATTCCAAATCATGAACATGGTAGTTCTTCTCATGAGGATTCAACTGGCACAAAGCATAAGAAATCACTCTACCCTCCTGCATCAACACACACCCAATGACGATCCGAGAAACATTACAATACACTACCCTCCTGCACGGATCCGTGGTCAACGTAGTTTTGAGCTTCTGAAAGCTCTCCTCACACTCATCAGACCACCTGAATAGAGCACCCTTCTGGGTCAACCTGGTCAAGGCGCTGTAATGGATGAGAAACACTCCACGAAGTGATGATAATATCCGGCCAAGCCGAGAAAACTCCGAATCTTCGTAGCTGAAGATGCTATGGCCAACTCTGAAATGCCTAAATCTCTTTTGGATCCACCTTGATCCCCTCACTGGACATCATATGCCCTAATAGCACCATCAAACTAAGCCAAAATTCACATTTGGAGAACTTAGCATAAAGCTTATTCTCCCTCAACGTCTATAGTACAATCCTAAGATACTATGCATGCTCCTCCTGCCTATGTGAGTACACCAGGATATCATCAATAAAGACTACGACAAACGAATCAAGATATGGCTGAAATACACTGTTCATCAAATGCATGAATGCTATTGGGGCAATGGTCAGCCCAAAAGATATCACACGAAACTCATAGTGACCATAGCGGGTCCTGAATGCCGTCTTCATAATATCTGAGTCCCGAATCCTCAAATGGTAATACCCAAACCTCAAATAAATCTTAGAAAACACTCTAGCTCCCTGAAGCTGGTCAAATAAGTCATCAATGCATGGAAAAGGATACTTGTTCTTAATTGTAACTTTGTTCAACTGCCTATAGTCGATGCACATCCGCATAGTGCCATCCTTATTCTTCACAAACAGAACCGGTGTACCCCAAGGCGACACACTAAGCCTAATAAACCCCGTATCAAGAAGCTCCTAAAGTTACTCTTTCAATTCCTTCATCTCTCCCAATTCCATACTGTTTCACCTCACATTTTCATACGTAAAAATGTGTCATAAGCAAACTAATGTAAGACCAAATAGGAGATCATCTTTGGAAGTATATAAAGTAAGTTATCATGTTACCTCAGAGGTTACAAATATTGAGGATCATGAACAACAAGTACAAAGAGGGTTGGAAGGTTCAGAAGCTAAGGAATTGAAGAAAATAATGTTTTGTCGAAAGTCGATAAGTTGGGAATGTTATAACCCGTACCCTTGGGGTGATACTAGGGTTCTTAAAATGAAGGAGGTTATGTTGTGAGTTATGTTATTCGTATGATAGTCGTATGTTAGGATTTGAAGTCAGGCGAGTTGTGGAACAAAAGTCGATGAAAGTCATCAAACGTTACGTTTATAAGTTTTATTGAAATTTGGGTCAAATGTAACTGCGATTTTCTCCCAATATACTTAGGTTTATGGAGTGTTCCACCCATCAAATTAAATATCTATGAGTCTATTTTCTAACACATTACCTTTTGTCAATAATACATCATAGTAGAGATATATATGCATTTTTGCGAGACTGTACAGACTGCTAGGTGACAAGTAGGTGTGTCACCTACTTGTTAAATGAGAGGATTATATATGTCCGAAAATGGGCCAGTTCGGGTCATCCAAATAGATATTTTAAAGGACTATTTCCTTCATATATATTACACTGATAATGGGGCATAATAACCAGACCTAAACCCCTGCAAATATCCTCCCAAAAATTACACATAAACCCTAATCGAATTTCTCTCCTTTTCAAGTTCTAGTTGGAGGAAAAACCTAGAGTTTGAAGAACCAAGATAGGAGCTGAGTTATTCAACAAATAAGGTAAGTTTACTGCTCTCTTTCATCTATTTGTTTTGCTGGAGATGTATGGAGAGTCTTTCTATAATTGTAAGAACTCACGGGACGGTGATCGGAAGCGTGAATTCGAGTTATTCACTTGTAGCGGACTGTTTTGTGGACTGTTTTGTGTTGCTATTGGATTGCGTGTTTTGATACTATTTTATGGAGTTTTGGAGGAGAAAATGTGAGTATAAATACCACATAAATGCAGGTTGGTGGGCTAGTTGTTCGTCGTAACATTTTCGGGCTGTTTGACACTACTACGGTGGTTGTTTTTTGTATGAAGAGATTGGGGTGTGTTGGGCTGTTTTGTAGTATTTTGTGGTCTATTTAAGGTTGGAAAATAATGTATATATGTTGTTATTGTTGTGTTCTTGTGTTTTTGGTGTTATCTTGATTTTGGAGGAAGTAAGGATTATAGCGGAGATGCTGCCTGTTTAAATGCAAAATAAACTTGGCATTCGTTGTGCGATAGTTGTACCTTTCGTAACATAATGATAGTATTATTATCATTGTTATAGATTAAGGTGCGAAGAGGCGAGTTCAACTTGGTGATTGGAAAGATTGTGATAAGGTATGTTAAGGCTAAATCTTTCCTTCATTTTGGCATGATCTCGTACCTACAAGTGTTTGATAACGAGACATAAAGAGATGTTTGTATTCCTGAATTTATTCATATTATCCCTGTCTAATAAATTACAGTATTCTCCCTTATTGGGACTTTCTATTCAGTTAAGTATTGTCTTCTTTCAGCCAAGAGAGCAGAGAGTCTATATATTCAGTATTACAATATTTTCACCACCATCGAGCTATAATCGGTGGGCAGGCCCCTATTGGGCAACCTCTGATCAAATGGTAAGTTATATACCTAGCCTACTGTGGCCGAGCGCTTATGAGCGAGCCCAGAATGGCCGATATACAGAGCCTAGTATGGCCAAGCGCCTATGAGCGAGCCTACTATGGCAGAGCAGTTACACGTTTCGTGCCTTATAGGGTCGGACAACTATTTTACTTACTATATTGAGAGAGTTGAGTCAGTATCAGCAGGTAAGTATATCTCTAGATCATCTTTGACTCCCATTTACTTTCAGGTATTATATTATCAGTTTAGTTTCAGCTTTCAGTTATGCTATTGCCTTACATACTCGATACATTATTTCATACTAACATCCCATGGATGTTGCATTTCACGCATGCAGGTTCGGATAGACAGCCTGGTAGACCTCCTTCGTAGGTGATGTTCGTGATCAGCTTGATCGATAAGCTCCACGGCCTTCGGAGTTTCTAGGTCTAGGGTTTTGATTACATATGGTGTATATATGTATATATATTATGGTAGGTCGGGGCCCTGTTCGACCACAATACATCAATCAGTAGAGGCTTGTAGACACATCCTGTCAGTTAGTGCAATATGTTGGGCTTGTAGGCCTTGTATATATATTTTTGTTAGTTTGTCAGCTGTAGTAGTTATGACGGCCTTGTCTGCCCAACTTTATATTGATGTTTAGTTAGAGCTAGTTTTCGTTCAGTTTTATATTTTGTTTCACTAATTTTCTTGCAATGTGGCCCTATGGCCAATGTATGACATTATATGTTCAAAGTCCCTCAGTCGCAATTTGGTACGCTAGGTTAAGTGAGGCACCGGGTACCGGTCTCACCCCCAGGTTCGGGGCGTGACACATACGATACAAGGGAATAGAAATAGGCTTAGTGCCCAGCACCAAGTCAATACCAAAATCAATATCCCTGTCGGGCGACATGCCCGATAGTTCTACAGGAAACACATTTGAAAAGTCTCATACCACCGTAAAAGAATCAATGGTAGGAGTATCAACACTAACATCCCTCACAAAAGCCAAATATGACAAACACCCCTTCTCAACCATCCGTTCGGCTTCAGATAAGAAAATCACTCTATTAAGAACATAGTCTAGAGAACCTCTCCACTCGATCCTAGGTAACCCCAGCATCGCCAACGTTACAGTCTTAGTGTGATAATCCAGAATAGAATGACATGGGGACAACCAATCCATGCCCAAAATTACATCAAAATCAACCATACTAAGCAATACAAGATCAACACTAGTCTCTAATCCTCTAACAGTCACCACGCATGATCGATACACACGGTCCACAATAATATAATCACCCCGCGGTGTAGAAACATGAATAAACAAAACTAAGGACTCACAGGGCATATCCAAATAATGAGCAAAATAGGACGACACATATGAATAAGTAGAACCAGGCTTTGAATTTTTATAAGTTTGACCGTAGGTTGATTTCATAGCTATCGTATTTAGATTTCTATTTTAGGACTTCGAATGAGTCCGTTTTGTCATTTGGAACTTGTCTGCAAAGTTTGGCATCATTCCGAGTTGATTTGATGGGAATCAGTCTCGCGGTTCTATTTTTAGAAATTCTTGAGTTTCATGTTGAATTCATGTGTTTTGAGGTCCAATTCATGGGTTCGGATGTTATTTTGATTATTTGATTGTGGGAGCGAGTTCATGTTATGTTTTTATACTTGTGTTGATGTTTGGCTTGGAGCCCCAATGTCACGAACCAAACCGATGGGCCGCGACGGGCACCCAGTACCTTACACAACCGAATACCAACATAATATATCTTTTCGTATCATACTATCATAGATAACTGAGCTGGAGAGGCTTCCATGAGATAAGTAGAATACAACATGTAATACCAACTTATGCATAAGACATACGGGCCTATAAGACCAAAATAACCACTCATACGCTGAACATAGGCCGACAAGGCCATTCATTGTTTTATGTATATGACATAAGTCTACAAGCCTCTAAGAATACATAACTGTCATAAAGGTCGGGAAAGTGACCCGCCATACCAAACAATACACGTATAAATCATACTGACCAAATAATCAACTCCGGAGCAAATGGAGCGCACAAACATCTTCCGCTGAGCTGATTGCCTACTTAGAGTAATCTCGACCTGTATATCGGGACATGCGGGCATGAAATGCAGCACCCCCAGGCAAAAGGGACGTCAGTACAAATAATGTACCAAGTATGTAAGTAATGAAAATCATTAATAATAGACATGAGAGAAACATGGAGTAAAAGACTCGACATGTATGTCTGAATAACTCTGTGAATCATTAATATTTACAATGTCATGTATATGCGTATAAATATCATACCATGCATAGGTATATGCGTACATAACATCATCAAGCCTCTGAGGGCATCCCATCATATTATTTCGGTCACTGTAGGCAAATCATCAACGTATACCAGCTGATCAGGTGGTGATGCGTATATAACACCGTAACCTTTTCCCATATCTCATATACACATATATACATATAAATACGTGTACATAACCCCATCTGGTCATGGGTCAATGTACATGTATAAATGACTGCAACGCATGGAAAGTACATCAATAAAATCTTTTGGAATGTCATAAGACCATTATACCTTTGATTAATATCATGAAGTAACTTTATCAACTTACGTATTATCTGAGACCCATGAATAGATGATAAAATAATAGGACACATGGAGAATCAAGAACATAGGCATCTCTAGCATTTCTATGAATATAGTCATTTATGGAAGTTGTACATTTTCTCGTTTCGTTTGTATCGTATGGATCATGCCAAAAGAAAGAAGGGATAGCCTTAACATACCTGAGTCAATTCTCTTGACAATCCCTCTAACATACGTTGATTGCGACAACACGTAACGACAGATTTTAGTAGGGGAAAAATTCGTATGATATTCTTGAGAAAGAGAATTCCATCCGTTATGAAATCTTGCTGTTACTTTATGAAATTTTGATCATCATATTGTATAACCTTTCTTGCTGAAGTTCATCCGTAACTTTTTGTTTAAGATTCCATATGAATTACTTGGTTTGAGATATCATTCATTAGCTTAGAAAGTATAAGAATCTCACTTTGTAAAAGAATCTCACTTTGTAAAGGATTCCTATGAAATCTTGTTTGAGAATCCAAAACGTTACTTAGAAAGCCAATGTTACTCACTTAATAATGTAGGAAAAGCTCTTAAGATTATGGGTTGTGGTCCCCACTTTATATGATGACTTGGCCACCTCATCCTTTAATTGTGACACCTATCTTATGCACTTTAAGAGTTAGATTTTGTGTCTTTGATCTTTGTTCCAATTGCTGCCACGTTTTTGGCTTAGTCTTTGTCCAAAGACTTTAATTAATCATCCACTAATTATTAATTAACTTGTTAATTCCCCCATTATCTAATAATTACCCAATTATCCACATAATTAGGAATTATCTCAAATTACTTAAAATACTACTCACTTTTAATATACTTTTCACACCTTTCTATTATGGTCATGTGGTACCTTGTATGACACTAGTACATAAATATGGGGTATTGTAGCTTGGACCGTATTTTATCTCAAAATGTCAAGCTTCGACGAAAATTCATTTTCTTCGATTTGCTTACCCTCTCACCTACATGATTTTACTCATCACTTGTTTGAAGTAGCATAATGCTTATAATCTCCAAATAATCTCATTCCCGAACTTACGTCGATTAGCTTACGACGAAACGTTAACGTAAGAAAATGCGGGATGTGACATCTCATTTCCGAGCTTATATCAATTTACTTATGGCGTACTTTCACGTATGAAAACATGGGGTGTAACATCATTCCCCCCTTTGGAACATTCGTCCTCGAATGTCGACTGATGCACTTTTTATTTTCATAACCTATGTCTTCTGAATACTTTAGTACTCTCTTTTCCATCTAAGCAACTGTTATGTGAATAATCCTAAAGGCTAGGGCATTCCCCCCTTTAGACCTCTTTCTCATACCACGACTTGTGGTCGGACTGTTGGTACCTTCTATCATGCAGCTTGTATGACTCTGACCTTGTAAGTGCGCCTATGTGACTCTTCTCTCCTTTTTCCTCCGGCTTTTAGCCAATCTCTAGGCCTCACATTGTCATCATATACAGAATTATGACAAGTTTTCCCTCTGGACGTCTATGGGTATATCGAAGTTCTTTGCTTGGTACTTTGTTGAACTTACGAATATTGTTATACCTTATTTCATAGCTCTGTTTATCCATCCGTATGACTTTACTGCATCTAGATAGGTCATACTATACCATAACTCTTACTTCGATTTATCATTACTGAGGTCTGCTACCAAACTCCAGGTTACTTTCGTTGCTTATCCCATATGCATAAATCTAAGTCCTTTAATGCTTCTTCACTACTGTTCATCTTAAGAATGACGGCCTAATCTCATCTCATACTTCATAACTTTTATCCATCCATTGTTGATTCACCTCAATATTGATCTATAATCTACCACTGGTAACTTGACCTTCTATGTAATACTGCCGTTAGGGCTTACGTCTCATCGGGAAACATTTGAAATGATTAGACTGATCCACCTAGGGCGATACCATGCTTTCATAACCGTATTTCTGGATGTAGGAATCGTCATATTATGAATTATATAGAGTTTAGAAAATTGAGTTCTTACAACTGAGCTCTACCACACGATCTAGAGTAAGAAGAAAGAGTGACAGTCCTAAATGCCCTGTAGCCTCCTGCTTATAAGTTTGGTGCACAACACACCCATAAACAAGACTCTACTAGACACGACTTGTAGAGTCCCTAGGACAGAACTGCTATGATACCACTTTTGTCACAACCCAAACCGATGGGCCGCGACGGGAACCCTGTACCTTACTCAACCGAGTACCAACATAACGTATCTTTTCGTATCATACTATCATAGATAACTAAGCTGGAGAGGCTGCCGTGAGATAAGTAGAATACAACAAGTAATACCAACTTATGCATAAGACATACAGGCCTATAAGACCAAAATAACCACTCGTACACTGAACATAGGTCGACAAGGCTATACAATATTTTACATACATGACATCCGTCTACAAGCCTCTAAGAATACATAACTGTCATAAAGGTCGAGACAGAGCCCCGCCATACCAAACAATACACGTATAAATCATACTGACCAAACAAGCAACTCCGGAGCAAATGGAACACACCAACATCTTTCGTTGAGCTGATAGCCTACTTGGAGGACTCTCAACCTGTCTATCGGGACCTGCGGGCATGAAACACAGCGTCCCCAGGCAAAAGGGACATCAGTACAAATAATGTACCGAGTATGTAAGTAATAAAAATCAGTAATAATAAATATGAGAGAAACATGGAGTAAAAGACTCGACATGTATGTCTGAATAACTCTGTGAATCATTAATATTTACAATGTCATGCATATGTGTATAAATATCATACCATGCATAGGTATATGCGTACATAACATCATCAAGCCTCTGAGGGCATCCCATCATATTATTTCGGCCACTGTAGGCAAATCATCAACGTATACCAGCTATCAGGTGGTGGTGCGTATATAACGCCGTAACCTTTTTTCATATTTCTCATATACACATATATACATATAAATACGTGTACATAACGCCATCTGGTCATAGGTGTACATGTATAAATGACTGCAACGCATGAAAAGTACATCAATAAAATCTTTCGGAATGTCATAATACTATTATACCTTTGATTAATATCATGAAGTAACTTTATCAACTTACGTATTATCTGAGACCCATGAACAAATGATAAAATAATAGGACACATGGAGAATCAAGAACATAGGCATCTCTAGCATTTCTACGAATAGAGTCATTTATGGAAATTGTACATTTTCTCGTTTCGTTTGTATCGTATGGATCATGCCAAAAGAAAAAAGGGATAGCCTTAACATACCTGAGTCGATTCTCCTGACAATCCCTCTAACATACGTTGATTGCGACAATACGTAACGACGGATCGAAATAGGGAAAAATCCGTATGATATTCTTGAGAAAGAGAATTCCATCCGTTATGAAATCTTGCTGTTACGTTATGAAATTTTGATCATCATATTGTATAACCTTTCTTGATGAAGTTCATCTGTAACTTTTTGTTGAAGATTCCATATGAATTACTTGGTTTGAGATATCATTCGTTAGCTTAGAAAGTATAAGAATCTCACTTTGTAAAGGATTCCTATGAAATCTTGTTTGAGAATCCAAAATGTTACTTAGAAAGCCAATTTTACTCACTTAATAATGTAGGAAAAGCTCTTAAGATTATGGGTTGTGGTCCCCACTTTATATGATGACTTGGCCACCTAATCCTTTAATTGTGACACATATCTTATGCACTTTAAGAGTCAGATTTTGTGTCTTTTATCTTTTTTCCAATTGCTGCCACATTTTTGGCTTAGTATTTGTCCAAAGACTTTAATTAATCATTCACTAATTATTAATTAACTTGTTAATTCCCCCATTATTCAATAATTATCCAATTATCCACATAATTAGAAATTATCTCAAATTACTTAAAATAATACTCACTTTTAACACACTTTGCACACCTTTCTATTATGGTCATGTGGTACCCTGTATGACACTACCTTGTATGACACTAGTCCATAAATACGGGGTATTGTAGCTTGGACCATATTTTATCTCAAAATGTCAAACTTCGACGAAAATTCAATTTCTTCAATTTGCTTACCTTCTCACCTTCACGAATTTACTCATCACTTGTTTGAAGTAGCATAATGCTTTTAATCTCCAAATAATCTTATTCCCGAACTTACGTCCATTAGCTTACGACGAAACTTTAACGTACGAAAATGCGAGATGTGACATCTCATTTCCGAGCTTATATCAATTTACATATGGCGTACTTCCACGTATGAAAATATGGGGTGTAACACCCAAGGTTTCAGGTGAGTTTCAAACATGTTTCAGAATATTTGGAAGACATGAGAAATCGTTGGTGTGATCTGTTGCCCCATGTCTCTATAACGACCCGACCCTGTCGTTTCGAGAGTTATAGCTCCATTTTCCCCATTTCTACTTCTTTTGAATTTATTCAGCTATATTATATTATATCGGGTTAGTTGGTTCGGGACCGGAGTGGTTTCAGAGTGAATTGAGACACTTAGTCTCTTAAGTAGAAACTTAAGTTGGAAACTCAACCGGATATTGACCTATGTGTAAATGATCTCAGATTTAAATTCTGATTGTTCCATTAGCTTTGTTAGGTGATTTTGGACTTAGGAGTGCGTCCGGAATATGATTTGGAGGTCCGTGGTAGAATTAGGCTTGAATTGGCGAAATTGGAAATTTGGCTATTTCGGTCGGCAGTGGAAAATTTGATATCGGGGTCGGAATGGAATTTTGGAAGTTGGAGTAAAATTGTAGTGTCATTTGTGATGTGTGTGCAAAATTTGAGGTCATTCGGATGTGGTTTGGTTGGTTTCGGCATCGGTTGCCGAATTTGGAAATTTAGAAGTTCTTAGGCTTGAATCCGAGGGTAATTTGATGATTTGATGTTGTTTTGAGTGATTCGAAGGTTCGACTAAGTTGGTATGCTGATATATGACTTGTTGGTATTTTTGGTTGAGGTCCTGAGGGCCTCGGGGTGATTCCGGGTGGTTAACGGATTTGTCAAAGTTGGAAAATGCAGTTGAAGCTGCCACTACTGCTATTTTCGCACCTGCGGAAGAAAGAGTCGCAGGTGCGAGGCTGCTGGTGCGCGTGGGGAGTTCGCAGGCGCGGGCAATACTGGGCTAGGTAGGTTGCTCAGGTGTGATTTGGAGGTCGCATCTGCGAGTCCGCAGGTGCAAAACCTGGGGCACAGATGCAGAAAGGGGGATATTGGGCAGGCTTTGCAGAAGCGGAGTATGAGCACGGAGGTGCGCTTTCGTAGGCGTGAGAATTTGCTGTGCAGATGCGGAAAAATGTGAGGCCAAGGCTGGAGCGCAGGCGCGAAGGATTTAGCCGCACCCGCGAGCCCGTATGTGCGAGACCTGGAGCGCATGTGCAGAAGCTGGGGAATTAAGTGGTGTTCGCGAATGTGGTGCCTTGACCGTAGGTGAAGTCCCGCAGGCACGGAAATAGAGCCCGCAGGTGCGAAAAACCTGGGCAGAAACCTTAAATAGAACACTACGCGAATTTGTGGAGCTTTTGGAGTGATTTTTGAAGGGTGATTCAAGGGTTATCAGTGAGGTAAGTTTCTTGAGCCATACTACTTGTATATATGGTGATTTTCCGTTGTTTAGTCATTGTAATTAGTGAAAATGAGGGGTTAGGGCTTGAGATTTTTGGAGAAGTAATTTAAGGATTTGAAGGACCAAACAATGTCGGATTTTGATGAATTTGGTATGGTTAGACTCGTGATTGAATAGGCTTTCTAGTTTTGTAAATTTTGTCAGATTTCGAGATGTGGGCCCAGGGGCCGGGTTTGAGCCAATTTCGGATTTTGGTCTAATTTTGTACCTTTTCTTTTGGAATTCATTCCATTAGCGCGTATTGATGGTATTGTACTGATTGTGAATAGATTCAGAGCATTTGTAGGCCGATTCCAAAGGCAAGAGCATTGCCGGGTAGAAATTTGACCAGTTTTAGATAAGTAACCATTGTAAATCTAGTCTTGAGGGTATGAAACCCCGGATTTCGTATCATTCTACTATTTTGAGGTGACGCACATGCTAGGTGACGGGCGTGTGGGCATGCACCGTTGGGGATTGGTGACTTGGTCCGTTCCATAGCAACTGTAAAGTTGCATATTTTGTTGAAACTATATGGTACTTATATGTTTTAGAAAGAGTTTCTATAAATTGGGCTGGATTCCATGTTTGGGCCTTGTGCAGTGATGTTTGAACCCTTAGGGGTTTTATTTTATCTTCATTATCCTCTTACTGCTTGTTTACCGCATAACTCAGTTTTATGACTCTATTTTGATGCATATAAATGTTTTGGGCCGAATGCCCTATTTTACTGAAACGTTCGAGTGGCTTGAGAGGTTTATGACTGAATGAGGCCGAGGGCCTGATTTGTGAGGATATTAATAGGATCGAGCTACACGCCGCAGCATGTTGCATATTTATGGGATCGGGCTGCACGTCGCAGCCTGTTACATATTTATGGGATCGGGCTGCACACCGCAACATGTTTCATATTTATGGGATCGGGCTGCACGCCGCAGTATGTTTGATATAGGCCAAGGGCCTGAGTGATTTATGTCATGATTTGGCTTGATATAGAGCTTGGGATGAAGGAGCCCCTCCGGAGTCTGTACACACCCCCAGTGAGCGCAGGTACCTACTGAGTGCGAGTGCCTAGTGCTGAGTGACTGGGAGGCATGAATGATTGTGATGTATGCCCGAGTGGCAAAGAGCGATTATGAGGTATGCCCGAGTGGCACAAATGACTTTGAGGTATGCCTGAGGGGCTGTATATGAGTGATGTTTTGCCCGAGGGGCTGTTTATGATTTCATCATTTTGCTCACCTTTGAATTTTCCTCTGTTTGAAAACTGTTGAAAAATATCTTTAAATGATTTTTAGTGGAACTCGGTTTAAACGAGATGTTTTGTTTCAAATCCTGATTTTAAAAGCATGTGGTATTTTACTGAGATTTCCTGATATGAACGTTATATGCTTTATTGCTCATCACTACTGCTCAGTCTTTATTTATTGTTGTTACTTACTGAGTTGGCATACTCACGTTACTCCCTGCACCTTGTGTGCAGATGCAGGTGTAGCTGGACACGGTAGCGATTGTTGATTGTTCTGATTGCAGATTTTCCCGGGGATAGCAAGGTAGCTGCCTGGCGATCGCAGCCCTGCTCTTCTCTCTCTTATCTTCCTCTAGTTGTATTTAGCTATTTTCCAGGCTGAGTTAGCCTTGATATTGTTAGAGAAATTGTAGTAGATGCTCATGACTAGTGACACCCCGATGTCGGGCTTTTCCTTTCGCACTTTTATTTTGATTGTAACTCCTTTACGAAGGTTTTTATGTTAAATAACATTGAAATTATCTTTGAAATTAAAATATCAGTTTGTTTTGGAAATGAGTCGGCTTGCCTAGTTCCACGATAGGCGCCATTACGACAAGGGTTAGTTTGGGTCGTGACAATCTTGCATTTGCGAGTTTTGGATCGCAATTGCGATGTAGGTTGTAGTCTGCTAGATTCGCATTTACGAACACAAAGTTTTCATTTTCCATGGTGGTGGCTTGGTAAGCCGTTTTACATTTGCGATCAGACAGGTCGCATTTGCGATGTGCCAATGTTCGCATTTGCAAAAAATCGTCGCATTTGCGATGACAACATGGATGTGAGTTTCTTCGCATTTGCGATGAATTTCTATCATTTGTGGGGTTCATAATTGCAAACCCATGTCGCAATTGCGACACCTACGCTTGGACAAAAAGCTAAGGGACGGGAATCTTTGGCCCTTTTCATATTTTGGAACTCTAGACTCGGTAAGAGGTAATTTTGAAGATGGATTTTCATCTACAAACCTTGGGTAAGTGATTTTAATCTATTTCTAATAATATTCCATCAATATATCTTGGATTTTAACATCAAAATCATGTGAGTCAAAGTGAAAAATTGTGAAACTTTGTCAAGTTTTTGAAAAATAGGAATTTGAGTTTTGAGAGTTGATTTGGACTCGGATTTTGAAACTAATCATATATATGAACTCATGGGATCATGATGTAACGACCCGGCCGGTCATTTTGAGTATTATAACCCCGTTCCCCAATTTACTGCTCAATTTATACCTTATAATTGATTTATGACTTATCGGGTTAGTTGGCTCGGGTCCGAAAGGATTTCGGAGTGAAATGAGACACTTAGTCTCATAATTGAAACTTAAGTTGGAAAGTTTGATCGGATATTGACTTATGTGTAAACGACCTCAAAATTTAATTCTGATGATTCCAATAGCTCCGTATGGTGATTTTGGACTTAGGACCGTGTCCGAAAAATTATTTGGAGGTCCGTAGTGGAATTAGGCTTGAAATGCCGAAAGTTAAATTTTTGGGAAGTTTGACTGGGGGGTTGATTTTTTGATATCAAGGTCGGAATCCGATTCTGGAAATTGGAATAGCTTCGTTATGTCATTTATGACTTGTGTGCAAAATTTGAAGTCATTCCGGATTGATTTGATGTATTTCGGCACAAGATATAGAATTTGAAAGTTCAAAGTTCATTAGGCTTGAATTGAGGTGCGATTCGTGGTTTTAGCATTGTTTGATGTGATTCGAGGCTTCGACTATGTTCGTATGATGTTTTAGGACTTGTTGGTATATTTGGTTGAGGTCCCGAGGGGCTCGTGTGAGTTTCGGGGTGATTTTCGACCATTTCTATGCCATTTGTAATTGTTGGTTTCTGCCTATAGAGGTGTGCATCGCAATCGCGAACATTTGATCACGTTCGCGAAGAGCAAACAGCAGTTTGGGGCATTGTAAATCGCGATTGCGGAAGCTCTTTTGCGATCGTGTAGAACAAAATCTCTGCTGCACTGACCCGACTTTGGAAGCTTATATCTCGCAATATATAAGGAATTTGGAGATGATCCAAAAACAAAAGTTGTAGCCCTTGATGTCTCGTTTTCCTAAAGGTAAACCATTTGTCATTTGGAGTTGTGTACAAAAAGTTATGGTGGATACACTATAGGTTATCTGGGAAGAGTTTGGAAATATCTGTTGCACAGGGCTGACTTTGGAAGCTTATATCTAGCAATCTATAGGGAATTGGAGATGACCAACAAATTAAAGTTATAGCCCTAGTGTCTAGTTTGCAGAAAGCTAAACCATTTGCAATTTGGAGTTTTGTACAAAAGTTTATGACCATTATACTAGAGGGTGTCTGGAAGAGTTGGGGAGTTTGTTCTTCGCGATCGCGATTGGTTTTCCGCGATCGCGAAGAGCAATTTTGGGGCTGAAAAATTTTGTGCTTCACGATCGCGAAGAGTAAATACCTGGGCAGTAGCTATATTTCAAGGTTTCAGCCATTTTAAACATATTTGGAGCTGTGGAGCTCGGATTGAAGTGATTGTTGAGGCGATTTTCACCATATGGATTGCGGTAAGTGTTCTATATCCTAAAGTGTTTATATTTCATGAATCTATGATTATATTCATCGTTTAATTAGGATTTTAATGGAAGAAATCAAGATTTTGGTAAAATCTTCCAAAAACGAAAATTTACGATTTAGAGGTCGAGTTGTTATCGGAATTTGATAAAATTGGTATGGTTGAAATCGTATCAGAATGGGTGTTTGGATTTCATGAAAATTATGTCGGTTTCCGAGAGGCGGGCCTCGCGTTGACTTTTGTTGATGTTTTGGAATAAATTTTTAAGTCGGTGTATTATTATCTGGAATTGTTTCCGATGAATTTTAATAAAGTTGTACAATTAATTTGGATAGATTTGAGCTGTCAGGAGGTCAATTCAAGCAAAAAGGTGATTTTAGAATATCTGCATAACTTCAAAAAGGTAAGTATCTTACCTAACCTTGAGTGAGGGAATTACCCCTTAGGCATTGAGTCTTATGTGGAAATTGTGTGATTGGAAGCCGTGTACGTGAGGTGACGAGTATGTACTCTGGCTTATATGTGCAAATTTTATTGGTTTAAAGTTTTAGACATTTTTATGTATTAAATTGGATAATTATTGGCATTAGAAAAGCCTTGAATTATCACGCCTCATTCCTTATTTGTCAAGTTTGTATTTTAGATAATAATTTGGTATTATTGTCACTTGGATTTTATGTGAATTCCGTGTGTTTATTGATTTGATATTTTTCTTGGAATTAAATTCATGATGAAATCCTTATCTGCAAATATTTATTAAATAAGTCTAAATTGAGGAGTTAATATAATTATCAAGAATTTGGATTAATGAAGGTGTTGCCCTATATTGAGTATTTTTTACCTCTGTTGATTGTTTCGAGGTTTTATATACGTTGTGTGGAGCCTTGAGCTATTTGGTGAGAAATTTATTGATTCTGCTACATATTTGGATATTGGTTGTGGTCAGTGGAAAATTGTGATATGAATTGTTGTATTGTGTTGTGGTTTAAACACTCTCCTTAACGTTATTTATGCTTCCTACCTTGCTTGTTAATGATATACATGTTCTTGGTAAGGAAGAGTGTAAAGCACGAAGGGTGATGTCGTGCCATTTGAGAGTGTAAAGCACGAAGGGTGATGCCGTGCCATTGAGAGTGTAAAGCACGAAGGGTGATGCCGTGCCATTTCAGTTATATTATCAGGTAAGGATGAGAGTAAAAGCACGAAGGGTGATGCCGTGCAATTATTTTTATATCATCATATATTCATGGCACGAAGGGTGCTTCCGTGCAGGCGAGGATGAGAGACATACATTATATTGTGATATCGTTTTGTTGTGTATACATTCATGCCTTTATCTTGAGATGTTAATGTGCACCTATGTTTTCTATGTGACTTGTAGTCGTTGTTGCTTCCTGTGTGCCTCCACTTTATTTCTTTTATTGTTATTGGCATTTCTCTCACCTAGTTGGTATTGTAATATATATACACGGTGAGAAAGATATAAATGCACGAAGGGTGTTACCGTGCCAATTAATTTGATCTACATATATATATATATATATATATATATATATATATATATATATATATATATATATATATATTGGGTGAGAATGAGACAAGTGCACGAAGGTTTTGTCGTGCCATTTGATGTGATATGTTGAATATATTTCTCACGTCAGGAAAATTAAATAAGGTGTCACATGGTGACTTTTATTTGAAAGAATTATAATCGGAAGATATTTATTTGAAAGAATTATATTCTAAAGATATTTATTTGAAAGAATTATAATGGAAAGATATTTATTTGAAGGAAGTATATTTAAAATATATTTATTGAAAAGGATTATATTCTAGAGACTTTTATTGAAAAACTTATAGATAAAAGATGTAGATTTTGAAGGACTTGATTAATTGGTTGTACCTGTATTTATTATTCGTTTGAGTAATATTTATGGTATTCATTTTGCCTTGTTGTTTAAATCACTAGTTGATTGGTGTTGCTATCACTGCTATTTATTTTCTATTATTTTTGTATGCTATATTGCACAGATTATTTGACTAGTGAGTGTCTTGACTGTACCTCGTCACTACTCCACTGAGGTTAGTCTTGATACTTACTGGGTACCGACCATGGTGTACTCATACTACACTACTGCACATGTTTGTGCAGAGCCAGGGTATTAAAGATATCAGATTTGAGCAGAGCTAAAGCGCGATCATAAGGATTCAAGGTAGGACTGCTTGGCCATCGCAGTCCCTTGGAGTCTTTCCATTTTGTTGTACTGTTAATTTCTTATTCGATCAGTACTGTATATTCGATCCTTGAGATAATTCCATGTATTCAGTTAGAGTTTGTGACTCGGTATTACAAGTCTTGGGAATTTGTATTAATTTATAAAAAATGGCTTGAATTATGATTATAATCGGCTTACTTAATCTTAGAGACTAAGTGCCATCACGACGCTTGCGATGTGATTTTTGGGTCGTGACACATGGATAGTTGGAATCTACCATTGGACTCGGGTTTTTATCGGGAGAGTCCTGGTTGATTTTTGTTGACTTTTGAGCAATTGTGTAAAGATCATAACTTTATTTATCGGAATTGATTTCTCTTGCATTATTTGATGTCATTAAGTCGATTTTGGTTAGATTTGAGCAATTTTGTTGATTGAGGGATTTTGAGGTATGTATCTTGCCTAATGTTGTGTGAGGGAGCTAACCCGTAGGAATTGGTTTGTTTGCATTATTTGAACTACGTGGAAGACGTGTACACGAGGTGACGAGTGTGTATACGACTTGTATGTGAAAATTTGATCGACTTAGACTCTTAGGTTCTCATGTACATTAAAAATGAAGTTGTCTTATCATGTTAAATCCTCCATTGCTAAATTTACCCTTACATGTCTTATTTGAAGTTGATTAGTTCATGTTCCACCCCTTTATTGCCAACTCTTATATGCCTTAATTGAAGTTGTTACCTCTTTTATTGCCATGTATATCTTCCGTAGTTGATTATCCTTAATTGAAGTTATTGTTATCTCTTCCATTGTTGACTTATCCTTATTTTGGAATCACTGTTACATGTTATCTCTCATATTGTTGAGTTACTCTTATTTGATATCATTGTGACACACTATTTATCTTATTGTTGATTTATCCTTGTTGAAATTGTTATTTCTTGTCATGTCTTTCATTGTGAGTCGTTCTTCCGTTCCTTTGTGTTTTGTAATTCTTGTGATGATTTACTTGTCGTACTCTCATGTTATTGTTGTTATTGATTGTACTCACTGTTGTTGAGCAGATAGCTATGTGTGGTTGTGTATTGGAATTGTTTTGAGAAGATGTTTTGGTATACGGGCACATGTGGTGCAAGTTGTTATATTGTGTTGTTATGTTTTGGCACACATGATATTGTTGAGAGGATTGTCGGGGTGTTCGCATGTGAGTTGTCTGTGTTATTGTTATTATTGATATTTGCACATACGGTGTGACAAGGCGGGCTATATATATGTGGGTTTGCGCATGTAGCAAGACAAGGCGAGAATATTATTATGCGCGTGCGGCGAGACAAGGCATACATTTACTTTATTGTTGCGCATGTGGTGAGACAAGGGGGGCTATGTCATGGATGATTTGTGATAACTTGTGATGGCCTGGGGACATTGTTGTTGATGATATTTGTATAGTGGTGTGCCTACCTTGTGTGAGTTATGCATTTTACGTTTCGTTGTGTTGTTCCCATGTACCATTCGTTGTCTCTGCTCTTAGTTGCTGACTCGAGTTGTGATAGAACACATGCGCAAGCATACACGTAATTAATCACACATACCGGTTTAAGAAGATGAATTCGGATGTTTATTGATCATTCACATGTATTCTCGATTACTTGCCTTATGTATGAAAGTTGTACTATTGGCACGTGAGTTGTCCGTGCGGTTAGGAGTTATTGTTATTGTTGGCACGTGAATTTTCCGTGCGGTTATGAGTTATTTTTATTGTTGGCACGTGAGTTGTCCATGTGGATATGAGATATTGTCACTCACTTAGCACGTGAGTTGTTCGTGCAGATATGTCACGACCCCAATTTTCCACCTTAGGATGTCGTGATGGCACCTAGTCTCTAAGACTAGGTAAGCCTAACAAATGTTGATTTAATAACGAAATTGAACTATTTAATCATTTATCATAAAACATTAAATAACATACATAGCCGCAAGCGGCCAATAGTTATACATTTCCCAAAACCGGCAGTACGGAGTCATAAGCACTACTAAAACACACTAGAATTTTGAAACACAATACTGTTTTGAATTCCAATTTAACAATATCATAATGAAGTAAGATAGTGACTCCGAGGCCTGCGAATGTCAAGCGGGTATACATTGAAGTCTCCAGCCGCGCAAACGTAACCCTCGACAACACAATAAGAATACCTGGATCTGCACAAAAATGTGTAGAAGCGTAGCAAGAGTACACCACAATGGTACCCATTAAGTATCAAGCCTAACCTTGGAAGAGTAATGACTAGGCCAGGTCAAGATACCTCCTAGACGTAGAAACACGTTCAAGATATACCTAAGCTAACAATGGAAAAAACATCAATGTAAGGCCAACAATAGAAAAATTATTGATTTACAACCAACAATAAAGTAATAGAAACATAAATAGCAGCAAGTAGTAAACGATTAATAAAGAAACAACATAATCAGAACACCGATAAGATGTAAATGAACTCAAATAAGGAAAAATGGATGAAAACTCAAATAATCAAATCTCTCCCAACGCATGGACTTACAACAATAATTACCCCGAGGCACCACACCTCATAAACCACAAGTCATAGACCACAATTTCCAAATCTTACACATATGGCACCTCGTGCCCACAATAACAATCACCTTCGCACAACAAAGCCCACGTGCTACCATGTACTTTGCAACCGTGATAAATACTAATTTAGATGAAATAAAAATATATTTAAACACCATAAAATATAATAACAATCTTGAATAAAGTAAGGTATCAAATAAAATAATGAGTTTATTTTAGAATTCAAGTAAAGTAAAATAATATACAATTAGTACGAAGTAGAGTATAAGATGGGTTTAGTTTAGAAATCAATAAAATTGAGTAAAAGTATCTTTTTTAAACAAAGCAAAACATAAGTTAAATTAACGAAGTAAATATAGAATTTGTTAAGGAAAAACATGATAACAATTTTAAGTAAGGTAAACACCTAACAGGGTGATGAGTATATGTAACGACCCGATCGGTCGTTTCGAGAGTTATAACCCCATTTCCCCCATTTCTACTTCTTTTTGTGTTATTCAGCTATGTTATGTTATATCGGGTTAGTTGGTTCGGGACCAGAGTGGTTTCAGAGTGAATTGAGACACTTAGTCTCTTAAGTAGAAACTTAAGTTGAAAAAGTCAACCGGATGTTGACCTATGTGTAAACGATCTTGGATTTGAATTCTGATGGTTTCTGTTAGCTCCGTTAGGTGATTTTGGACTTAGGAGTGCATCCGGAATGTGATTTAGAGGTCCGTGGTAGAATTAGGCTTGAATTGGCCAAATTGGAAATTTGGCGATTTCGGTCGGCAGTGGAAAATTTTGATATCGGGGTCAGAATGGAATTCCGGAAGTTGGAGTAGGTTCGTAGTGTAATTTGTGACGTGTGTGCAAAATTTGAGGTTATTCAGACGTGGTTTGGTTGGTTTCGGCATCGGTTGCCGAATTTGGAAATTTAGAAGTTCTTAGGCTTGAATCCGAGGGTAATTTGGTGTTTGGATGTTGTTTCGAGTGATTCGAAGGTTCGAATAAGTTTGTATGTTGATATATGAATTGTTGGTATTTTTGGTTGAGGTCCCGAGGGCCTCGGGGTGATTCCGGGTGGTTAACGGATTCGTCGAAGTTGGACTTTGCAGCTAGAGCTGCTGCTTCTACTATTTCCGCACCTGCGGAAGAAAGGGTCGCAGGTGCAAGGCCGCTGGTGCGTGTGGGGAGTGAGCAGGTGCGGGCGATGCTGGGCCAAGGCTAGGAATGCAGGTGCAAAGAATTAGCCGCATCTACAAGCCCGCAGGTGCAAGGCCTTGAGCGCAGATGCAGAGATAATGAGTTTGGGCTGGTTTCGCAGATGCGCACCTGGGACAGCAGATGCGAGTCCGCAGGTGCGAGGAAGGTGTCCGAGGTGCGGAAGCTGGGTGATTAAGTGAGTAGCGTAGGTGCGGCTTCTTGGACCGTAGGTGCGGTCACGCGGGTGCGAGAAAATGGCCGCAGCTGTGAAAAAACTAGGCAGAAACCATAAATAGAACCCTTCGCGAATTTGGTTCATTTCCACTATTTCTATTCGGTTTTTGGAGCTTTTAGGAGAGATTTGAAGAGGGAATCAAGGGGATTTCGTTGAGGTAAGTTACTTGAGCCCTAATACTTGTATATATGGTGATTTTTCGTTATTTAATCATGGTAATTAGTGTAAATGAGGGGTTAGGGCTTGGAAATTTTGGAGAGTAATATAAGGATTTGAAGGACCAAACGATGTCGGATTTTGATGAATTCGGTATGGTTAGACTCATGAGTGAATGAGATTTCTAGTTTTGTAAATTTTTCCAGATTTCGAGATGTGGGCTCGGGGGCCGGGTTTGAGCCAATTTCGGGGTTTGGTCTAATTTTGTAGTTTTTCTTTTGGAATTCATTCCATTAGCGCGTATTGATGGTATTGTACTGATTGTGAATAGATTCGGAGCATTTGGAGGCCGAGTCCAGAGGCAAGAGAATTGCGGGTTAGAGATTTGACCGGTTTGAGGTAAGTAACGATTGTAAATTTAGTCATGAGGGTATGAAACCCCAGATTTTGTATCATTCTACTATTTTTAGTGACGCACATGCTAGGTGACGGACGTGTGAGCGTGCACTGTTGGGGATTTGTGACTTGGTCCATCCCGTAGCAACTGTAAAGTTGCATACATTGTTGAAACAATATGATACTTATATGTTTTAGAAAGAATTTCTGTAAATTGGGTTGAATGCCATGTTTGGGCCTTGCGCCAATGTTGTTTGGACCCTTAGGGGCTGTTTCTTACCATCCTCTCACTGTTTTCGATTGAAAATCTATACTCAGTCATGGTTATACTTGTTTACTGCATAACTTAGTTTTATGACTCTATTTTTTATGCATATAAATGTTTTGGGCCGAATGCCCTGTTTTACTGAGATGCCCGAGTGGCTTGAGAGATTTATGAGTGAGTGAGGTCGAGGGCCTGATTTGTGAGGATGAGTGTGGATCGGGGATGCCCGCCTGTAGCATGTTTTATTATTATAGCACGTGAGTTGTCCGTGTAGATATTAGCGCTTGGGCTGAAGGAGCCCCTCCGGAGTCTGTACACACCCCAGTGAGCGCAGGTACCTACTGAGTGCGAGTGCCGAGTGCTGAGTGACTGGGAGGCATGAGTGATTGTGAGGTATGCCCGAGTGGCAATAGTTATTGTGAGGTATGCCCGAGTGGCAAGAGTGATTGTGAGGTATTCCCGAGTGGCAAGAGTGACTGTGAGGTTTGCCCAAGGGGTTGTATATGAGTGATATTTTTTCCGAGGGGCTATTTATGATTTCATTATTTTTTCTCACCTTTGCATTAAGCCTTTGTTTGAAAAACTGTTGGAAAAATAACTTTAAATGATTTTTACTGGAACCGGGTTTAAAAGAGATGATTTGATTCAAACACTGATTTTTCAAGCATGTTGTACTTTACTGAGATTTCATGATATGAACGTTATATGCTTTATTGCTTGTCACTATTACTCAGTCTTTATTTATTGCTTGTCACCTGCACCTTGTGTGAAGATTCAGGTGTAGCTGGACACGGTAGCGGTTATTGAGTGTTTTGGTTGCAGATTTTTCTTGGAGATAGCAAGGTAGCTGTTTGGCGATCGCAGCCCCTGCTCTTCTCCCTCTTATCCTCCTCTAGTTATATTTAGCTATTTTCTAGGCTGAGTTAGCCTTGATATTGTTAGACAGATTGTAGTAGATGCTCATGAATAGTGACACCCCGATGTCGGGCTTTTCTTTTCTGCACTTCTATTTTCTTTGATTTGAATTCCTTAAATGAAGGTTTTATGTTAAATAGTATTGAAATTATCTTTGAAATGAAAAATATCAGTTTGTTTGGAAATGAGTCATCTTGCCTAGTTCCACGATAGGCGCCATCACGACATATTAGGTTTTTGGGTCGTGACATATTGGTATCAGAGCCTAGGTTACATAGGTCTCACGAGTCATGAGCGGGTTTAGTAGAGTCTTGCGGATCGGTACGGAGACGTTTGTACTTATCTTCAGGAGGCTGCAGAACCTTTAGGAAACTCCACATTCTTGAATGCTTGTCGTGCGAATCTGTTGATTCTAGTAACTAAACATCTGTTGTTTCATTCTCTTACAGATGGTGAGGACTCGTACTACTGGTCAGGAGGGCCAACAACCAGTACCACCAGCTAGGGCCACGAGAGGGCGAGGCCGCGGTAGAGGCTGTGGTAGGGGCAAAGGTTCAGCCCGTACAGTAGCTGGGGCAGTACTTGCAGATTCACCGATTGTCCCGGATCAGGTCCAGGTTCCAGTTGTTGATGCACCAGCTCAGGCACCACATGTGCCTATTGTGATTCCAGGCCTTTAGGAGGCCCTAGCTCAGATTCTGACAGCGTGTACTGGCCTTGCTGAGGCGGTCTCTATTTCGACGGCCGCAACCACTTCTCAGGCCAGGGGAGGCACTCAGACTCCCATCACTTGCACACCCGAGCAGGTTATTCAGGGACTTCAGACACTGGAGGCACCACCAGCCTAGCCGGTTGCAGTTGCTCAGGATTATGTGGTTCCTGCTATGTCTGAGGATGATCAGCGTAGGTTGGAGAGGTTTGGGAGACTCCAGCTACCACCTTTCAGTGGCACAAAGAGAGACGATGCTCAGGACATTTTGGACAGGTGTCAGAGGATACTCCGTACTGCTGGTATTCTAGAGACTTGTGGGGTCTCATTCACTACCTTCAGTTTTCTGGGGCTACACGCAGATGGTGGGAGAGTTACGAGAGGCGTAGGCCTGTTGGCGCAGCAGTTCTCCGTGGTCTTTTTGGAGAAGTTCATGCCTCGATCTCCCAGAGAGGAGCTGCACAGACAGTTTGAGCGGCTTCGCCAAGGTGATATGTCTATGATACAGTATGAGATGCGGTCCTCTGAGTTGGCCCGTCATGCAATCTGGTTGGTTCCCACGGACAAGGAAAGGATCATGAGGTTTATTGATGGTCTCACTTATCAACTACAGTTGCTCATGACCAGAGAGAGGGTTTCGGGTGCTACCTTTGATGAGGTTGTCGACATTGCTCGGCAGATTGAGATGGTTCGCGGTCAGGAGACAGTTGAGAGGGAGGAAAAAAGGCCTCGTGGTCAGGGTGGATTCAGCGGTGCTCCTTTTGGGGGTCAGTTCTAGCACGATAGAGGTCGTCATTTCAGACAGGCTCAGTCAGCTCGGACATTTCATTGGGGTGCATCATCTGGCCATGGTTCTTACAGTTCTCATCAGGGACACTCATCACTTAGTGCCCTTCCAGTTCAGAGTTCGCCCCGTGCTCCACCTGTTCAGGGCTCTTCCATGCCAATTTATTCTACCAGTCATCCCGGTGCTAGGGGTTCCCTTCAATTTCCGCCGCCAGCACCAGGGAGTTGTTTTAAGTGTGGGGAGCTTGGACATATGTGGAGGTAGTATCCTCGTCGTCATGGAGGTCTATCTCAGCAGAGGAGTCAGCCTCCGACTACAGCACCAGTTACCTCACCACCCGCCCAGTCAGCTCGGGGTTGAGGTCAGTCAGCTAGGGGTCGCCCTAGAGGGGGAGGCAGATCAGGGGGTGGTCAGGCCCGTTTCTATGCTCTCCCTGCCAGAACAGATGCTATTGCTTCAAATGCTGTGATTACATTTAGTGTCTCAGTTTGTCATAGAGGTGCCTCAGTATTATTTGACCCTGATTCCACGTATTCATATGTTTCCTCGTATTTCGCCCATTTTCTGGATATTCCCCGTGAGTCCTTAGTTTCATATGTACATGTATCTACTCCTATGGGCGATACTATTATTGTGGACCGCGTATATCGGTCATGTGTGGTGACTATTGGGGGTCTGGAGACCCGAGTGGATCTATTATTGCTCAGTATGGTTGACTTTGATGTGATATTGGGTATGGATTGGTTATCTCCATGTCATGCTGTTCTAGATTGTCACGCTAAGATGGTGACGTTGGCTATGCCGGGAATTCCAAGGGTTGAGTGGAGCGGTTCTGTAAATTATGTACCAAGTAGGGTGATTTCATATTTAAAGGCTCAACGCATGGTTCAGAAGGGTTGCCTATCTTATTTGGCTATTGTGAGAGATGTTAGTGCAAAGACTCCTGCCATTGATTCTGTTCCGGTGGTACGTGATTTTCCGGATGTGTTTCCTGCAGACCTGCCGGGCATGCCGGCTGACAGGGATATTGACTTTGGTATTGATTTGGTGTTGGGCATTCAGCCCATTTCTATTCCACCGTATCATATGGAACCGGCAGAGTTGAAGGAATTGAAAGAACAACTTCAGGAACTCCTTGATAAGGGGTTTATTCGGCCTAGTGTGTCACCTTGGGGTGAACCGGTTCTATTTGTGAAGAAGAAGGATGGTTCCATGAAAATATGTATTTATTACAGGCAGTTGAACAAGGTCACTGTCAAGAATATGTATCCTTTACCTCGCATTGATGATTTATTCGACCAGCTTCAGGGAGCGAGGGTGTTCTCCAAGATTGATTTGAGGTCCGGTTATCACCAGCTGAAGATTCGGGATGCAGATGTTCTTAAAACAACTTTCAGAACCCGATATGGCCATTATGAGTTCTTGGTGATGTCTTTTGGCCTGACCAATGCCCCAGCAGCGTTCATACATTTGATGAACAGTGTATTTCAGCCCTATTTGGACTCATTCGTTGTTGTATTCATTGATGACATCTTGGTGTACTCTCGTAGCCAGGAGGAGCATGCTCAGCATTTGAAGATTGTATTACAGAGATTGAGGGAGGAGAAGCTTTATGCAAAGTTCTCCAAATGTGAGTTTTGGCTCAGTTTAGTAGCATTCTTGGGGCACGTGGTGTCCAGTGACGGTATTCAGGTGGATCCGAAGAAGATAGAGGCGGTGCAGAGTTGGCCCAGACCGTCCTCAGCCACGGATATTAGGAGATTTCTTGGTTTGGCGGGTTACTACCATCGCTTTGTGGAGGGATTTTCATCTATTGCATCGCCCTTGACCAAATTGACCCAAAAGGGTGCTCCATTCAGGTGGTCGGATGAGTGTGAGGAGAGCTTTTAGAAGCTCAAGATTGCTTTGACCACAACTCTAGTGTTAGTTCTGCCATTAGCTTCAGGTTCTTACACCGTGCATTGTGATGCCTCGAGGATAGGCATTGGTTGTGTTTTGATGTAGGAGGGTAGGGTGATTAACTATGCCTCGTGCCAGTTGAATACCCATGAGAAGAACTATCCTGTCCATGATCTTGAGTTAGCAGCCATTGTTCACGCCTTGAAGATTTGGCGTCATTATTTGTATGGGGTTCATTGTGAAATCTATACAGATCACCAGAGTCTACAATATCTGTTAAAGCAGAAGGATCTTAATTTGTGTCAGCGGAGATGGTTGGAGCTTCTTAAAGACTATGATATCACTATTTTGTACCATCCGGGGAAGGCCAATGTGGTGGCCGATGCTTTGAGTCACTGGGCATAGAGTTTGGGGAGTTTAGCATATCTCCCAACAGCAGAGAGACCTTTGGCATTGGATGTTCAGGCACTAGCGGGCCAGCTTTTCAGATTGGATATTTTGGAGCCTAGTCGTGTATTGGCTTGTGTGGTCTCCAGGTCTTCTCTTTATGACCGTATCAGGAAGCATCTGTATGATGAACCCCACTTGCTCGTTCTTCAGGACAGGGTTTGGAGAGCTGATGCTAGGGATGTGACTATTGGTGATGACGGCGTGCTGAGAATGCAGGGCCGGATATGTGTGCCTAATGTAGATGGGCTTTGAGATTTGATTCTTGAGGAGGCCCACAGCTCGCGGTATTCCATCCATCCGGATGCCGCAAAGATGTACCAGGATTTGAGGCAGCACTATTGGTGGAGGCGGATGGAGAATGATATAGTTGGGTTTGTGGCTCGGTGTCTAAACTGTCAGTAGGTTAAGTATGAGCATCAGAGACCGGGTGGCTTGCTTCAGAGATTAGAGATCCCAGAGTGGAAGTGGGAGCGGATCACTATAGACTTTGTAGTTGGGCTCCCACGGACTTCGAGGAAGTTCAACGGTATTTGGGTTATTGTGGATCGGCTAACCAAGTCCGCGCACTTCATTCCAGTTGGTACTACTTACTCTTCAGAGCGATTGGCTGAGATTTACATCCGAGAGATTGTTCGCCTGCATGGTGTCCTAGTTTCCATCATTTCAGATAGGGGTACTCAGTTCACATCGCAGTTTTGGAGGGTCGTGCAGTGAGAGCTGGGTACTCAGGTTGACTTGAGCACAACTTTTCACCCTCAGATGGACGGGCAATCCGAGCGCACTATTCAGATATTAGAGGACATGTTGCGTGCTTGTGTCATTGACTTTGGGGGTTCATGGGACCAGTTTTTGCCACTCGCGGAGTTTGCATATAACAACACTTATCAGTCGAGTATTCAGATGGCTCCATATGAGGCTTTGTATGGGAGGAGGTGTAGATCTCCGGTTGGATGGTTTGAGCCGGGTGAGACTAGGCTCTTAGGTACAGACTTGGTCCAGGACGCATTAGATAAGGTGAAATTGATTCAGGAGCGGCTTCGCACGGCACAGTCTAGGAAGAAGAGCTACGCGGATAGGAAGGTCCGTGATGTGTCTTTTATGGTTAGGGAGAAGGTTTTGCTGAAGGTATCACCCATGAAGGGTGTTGTGAGGTTTGGGAAGAGGGGCAAGTTGAGCCCCCGGTTCATTGGGCCTTTTGAGGTGCTTCAGAGGATAGGAGAAGTGGCTTATAAGCTCGCCTTGCCACCTAGCTTGTCGAGTGTGTATCCACTATTTCATTTTTCCATGCTCAGGAAGTATATTGGAGATGCGTCCCATGTTTTGGATTTCAGCACGGTTCAGTTGGAGGGTGATATGACTTATGATATGGAGCCGGTGGCTATTTTGGATCGACAGGTTCGAAGGTTGAGGTCAAAGGATAGCTTCAGTGAAGGTGCGGTGGAGAGGTCAGCCTGTGGAGGAGGCCACTTGGGATACCGAGCAGGAGATGCGGAGCAGGTATCCACGCCTATTCGAGACTCCAGGTATGTTTCTAGACACGTTCGAGAACGAACGGATAATTTAGAGGGGGAGGATGTAACGACCCCGCCGGTCGTTTCGAGAGTTATAACCCCGTTTTCCCCATTTCTACTTCTTTTTGTGTTATTCAGCTATATTGTGTTATATCGGGTTAGTTGGTTCGGGACCAGAGTGGTTTCAGAGTGAATTGAGACACTTAGTCTCTTAAGTAGAAACTTAAGTTGGAAAAGTCAACCGAATATTGACCTATGTGTAAACGATCTCGGATTTGAATTCTGATGGTTAAGTTAACTCTGTTAGGTGATTTTGGACTTAGGAGTGAGTCCAGAATGTGATTTGGAGGTCCGTGGTAGAATTAGGCTTGAATTGGCGAAATTGGAAATTTGCCGATTTCGGTCGGCAGTGGAAAATTTTGATATCGGGGTCGGAATGGAATTCCTGAAGTTGGAGTAGGTTCGTAGTGTCATTTGTGATGTGTGTGCAAAATTTGAGGTCATTTGGACGTGGTTTGGTTGGTTTCAGCATCGGTTGTCGAATTTGGAAATTTAGAAGTTCTTAGGCTTGAATCCGAGGGTAATTTGGTGTTTGGATATTGTTTTGAGTGATTTGAAGGTTCAACTAAGTTTTTATGTTGATATGACTTGTTGGTATTTTTGGTTGAGGTCCCGAGGGCCTCGGGGTGATTTCGGGTGGTTAACGGATTTGTCAAAATTGGACTTTGAAGTTGGAGCTGCTGCTTCTGCTATTTTCGCACCTGCGGAAGAAAGGGTCACAGGTGTGAGCCCGCAGGTGCGCGTGGGGAGTGTGCAAGTGCGGGCGATGCTGGGCCAAGCCTGGGAACGCAGGTGAGAAGAATTGGCCGCATCTGCGAGCCCGCATGAGCGAGGCCTTGAGCGCAGATGCGGAGAAGAGGAGTTTGGGTTGGTTTTGCAGATGCGCACCTGGGACCGCAGATGCGAGTCCGCAGGTGCGAGGAAGGTGTCTGCATGTGCGGAAGCTGGGTGATTAAGTGAGTTGCGCAGGTGCGGTCGCGCAGGTGCAAGAAAATGGCCGCAGCTGCGAAAAACCTGGGCAGAAACCATAAATAGAACCCTTCGCGAATTTGGTTCATTTCCACCATTTCTATTCGGTTTTTGGAGCTTTTGGGAGAGATTTGAAGAGGGAATCAAGGGGATTTCGTTGAGGTAAGTTACTTGAGCCCTAATACTTGTATATATGGTGATTTTTCGTTGTTTAATCATGGTAATTAGTGAAAATGAGGGGTTAGGTTTTGGAAATTTTGGAGAGTAATTTAAGGATTTGAAAGACCAAACGATGTCGGATTTTGATGAATTTGGTATGGTTAGACTCGTGAGTGAATGAGATTTCTAGTTTGGTAAATTTTGTCGGATTTCGAGATGTGGGCCCTGGGGCCGGGTTTGAGCCAATTTCGGATTTTGGTCTAATTTTGTAGTTTTCTTGTGGAATTCATTCCATTAGCACGTATTGATGGTATTGTACTGATTGTGAATAGATTCGGAGCATTTGTAGGACGAGTCCAGAGGCAAGAGCATTGCGGGTTTGAGATTTGACCGGTTTGAGGTAAGTAACGATTGTAAATTTAGTCCTGAGGGTATGAAACCCCGTATTTGGTATCATTCTACTATTTTTAGTGACGCACATGCTAGGTGACGGGCATGTGGGCGTGCACTGTTGGGAATTTGTGACTTGGTCCATCCTGTAGCAACTGTAAAGTTGCATACTTTGTTGAAACCATATGATACTTATATGTTTTAGAATGAATTTCTGTAAATTGGGCTGAATGCCATGTTTGGGCCTTGCGCCAATGTTGTTTGGACCCTTAGGGGCTGTTTCATACCATCCTCTCATTGTTTTCGATTGAAAATCTATACTCAGTCATGGTTATACTTGTTTACTGCATAACATAGTTTTATGACTGTATTTTTGGTGCATATAAATGTTTTTGGCCGAATGCCCTGTTTTACTTAGATGCCCGAGTGGCTTGAGAGGTTTATGACTGAGTGAGGTCGAGGGCCTGATTTGTGAGGATGAGTGTGGATCGGGGCTGCCCGCCTACATCATACTTTATTATTATAGCACGTGAGTTGTCCATGCAGCACGTGAGTTGTCCGTGCAGATATTAGCGCTTGGGCTGAAGGAGCCCCTCCGGAGTCTGTACACACCCCAGTGAGCGCAGGTACCTACTGAGTGCGAGTGCCGAGTGCTGAGTGACTGGGAGGCATGAGTGATTGTGAGGTATGCCCGAGTGGCAATAGTTATTGTGAGGTATGCCCGAGTGGCAAGAGTGATTGTGAGGTATGCCCGAGTGGCAAGAGTGATTGTGAGGTATTCCCGAGTGGCAAGAGTGACTGTGAGGTTTGCCCAAGGGGTTGTATATGAGTGATATTTTTCCCGAGGGGCTGTTTATGATTTCATTATTTTTGCTCACCTTTGCATTAAGCCTTTGTTTGAAAAACTGTTGGAAAAATATCTTTAAATAATTTTACTAGAACCGGGTTTAAAAGAGATGATTTGATTCAAACACTGATTTTTCAAGCATGTTGTACTTTACTGAGATTTCATGATATGAACGTTATATGCTTTATTGCTTGTCACTATTACTCAGTCTTTATTTATTGCTTGTCACCTGCACCTTGTGTGAAGATTCAGGTGTAGCTGGACACGGTAGCGGTTATTGAGTGTTTTGGTTGCAGATTTTTCTTGGAGATAGCAAGGTAGCTGTTTGGCGATCGCAGCCCCTGCTCTTCTCCCTCTTATCCTCCTCTAGTTGTATTTAGCTATTTTCTAGGCCGAGTTAGCCTTGATATTGTTAGACAGATTGTAGTAGATGCTCATGACTAGTGACACCCCGATGTCGGGCTTTTCTTTTCCGCACTTCTGTTTTCTTTGATTTGAACTCCTTAAATGAAGGTTTTATGTTAAATAGTATTGAGATTATCTTTGAAATAAAAAATATCGGTGTGTTTGGAAATGAGTCGGCTTGCCTAGTTCCACGATTGGTGCCATCACGACATATTTGGTTTTTGGGTGTGACAGTATAATTTGAGAACCCAATTATAGTGAAAGTGCGATAACTATATAGAATAATAAGGCACCGAGTGAGATACTGAGTTATATCTTAAGAGGCACATAGAATAAAGCATGTTAATAATTCTTTTATTTAAACCATTATGTTACCAACAACTTTACAGAATATGATATAGTTACTCCACGCAATTAAATACACATTGACAATCAACTCACCAAGTTATAACGGAGGCACATATTGGCATGTTAAAGCAACACAACAAATAACGTAGAATGCATGACTCACACAAGAAACCACAATTATTCCAACACCAAGATAATAACGAATAACCAAACACAATCAAAATGCGGATGAATGATTGAAGAAAGAACAATGACCGTTCGAATCAACAAGTTGTTCCAACATGGAATGCACAATGAAAATAATAACCGAGGTACCGCCTCGTATTCACATTTCACATTGTCAATCACAATCTTTCCTTATATCACCGCGTGAGCCTTACATTCAGTTTTGAAAAATCATTTTTCCCGAAATAGCTACACATGTTTTAGCCCACCTTATCTCATCGTGTGGCTTCTAGTAGTTCCCCAACTAGCAACACGCGTATCAAGCCTACTTTATCTCACTTCATGCGTATCAACCCCTAGCCTTATACCACCGCATATGTATCAATATCACAACACAATCACAACTCGCACCACAAGTGCCCATATGCCAAAACTTGCCACAAAATCAACAATACCAATATTTCAACAACAAATACCCCATGGCTCAACCACAATGTGTACAAGAATTTCAACAATAACAAAATGAATGAGAATGCTCAACAAAGAAAGGTATCTTCACAATTAACAACTTTCCCTCAATGTGATAACAGCTATTACAACTTCAACACCAATAACTCAAAAAGATGATATTCTACGAAATAACAACTTCAATTAAAAGTGATTCAACAATTAAGAGGTAACAAGACAATAAGGATGGAAATAACTTCAACTAAAGCATATAAGAGTAAAATAACAAGTAAGAGGTAGAACAAGTGCTAACAACGTCAAATAGAGCATGTAAGAGTAGATTAACAATGAGAGATATAACATGTCATAACATGGAAAAAGTCTAGATAATCTAAACCGGTCAAATACCACATATAGCCCGTGTACCCACTCGTCACCTTGCGTACATGACTTTCACATAACACAAATAGCACAATCAACCCAAATCCTAATGGGTAGTTTCCCCCACACAAAGTTAGCAAGATACTTACCTCAACTAGGCCGATTCAACCCTCCGAAATAGCTTTTCCCCTAAATTTTGCCTCCACACAGCTCAAATCTAACCAAAATTTACTTAATAACATCAAACAATGCAAGAGAAACTGATTACAGTAAATAAATTTATGATCTTTATATTTTCCTCAAAAAGTCAACAATAGTCAACACTAGGCTCGCCTTGGATTCCGAATCCAAGCCTACCCGAGTGAAGCCCGAACCAATAGCTCCTCACACGAACAAAAACTGACTCAATCAGAATTTGATAGCTCAACCAATTCACCAAAACATTTCTCTTGGGTGTTCATAACCCAAGAGTCCAACCCACACTAGTTGGGTCTCATATCTCCCGAAATACTCCACCAAAACTCGCCAAATTCGAGTATGTTGTTCTTCTAATATAGGAGAACAAAACCCTAAAAGGAATCAGGAAATAAACGTCTCTAAATTAATTTTAGTTTTAAAAATTTAAGACATAACCCTAGGTCCTGATTTAAAGAATTAAATGGGGTTTCAATTAAAATCATGGATTAAAGCTTAAACCAAGGGAATGAATCAAAGAGAAATACTTAGGTTATGGTTTAGACCTTATCCCATGGAAGAATCTTGAATAACATGTTTGAAATCTCCCAATCTCAAACTTTCAAGATGAGAAAAACTCCAACAACATTAGTAGCCAAAAACGCCTAGTTGTTCTGCCTCTTTTCTTATGCCAAATGATCCCGAAACTCGCTTTTGAATCACTCCATTTGACCATATAATGAATAAGATATGTTGATTTCAAATCAACAATTGTTCCAACATGGAATGTACAATGAAAATCACAACTGAGATACTGCCTTGTTTTCACATTTCACAATGTCAATCACAATCTTTCCTTATATCACCGCGTGAGCCTTACACTAAGTTTTGAAAATATGTTTTCTCGAAATAGCTACACGCATTTTAGCCTACCTTATCTCACTGCGTGGCTTCAAGTAGTGCCCCTACTAACAACACATGAATCAAGCCCACCTTATCCCACCACATGTGTATCAACCCCTAGCCTTATACCACCGCATGTGTATCAATATCACAACATAATCACAACTCGCACCACAAGTGCCCATATGCCACAACCTGCCAAAAAATCAACAACACCAATATTTCCACAACAAATAGCCCATGGATCAACCACAATGTGTACAAGAATTTCAACAATTATAAAATAAATGAGAATGCTAAACAAGAAAAGGTATCTCCACAATTAACAACTTTGCCTCAATGTGATAAAAGCTATTACAACTTCAACACCAATAACTCAATAAGATGATATTTCATGAAAAAAAAGCTTCAATTAAAAGTGATTCAAAAATTAAGAGGTAACAAGACAATAAGGATGGCAATAACACCAACTAAAGCATATAAGAGCAAAATAACAAGTAAGAGGTAGAACAAGTGCTAACAATGTCAAATACAACATGTAAGAGTAGATTAACAATGAGAGATATAACATTCTATAATATGGAAAGAGTCTAGATAATTTAAACCGGTCAAATACCACATATAGCCCGTGTACCCACTCGTCACCTTGCGTACACGGCTTTCACATAACACAAATAACAAAATCAACCCAAATCCTAAGGGGTAGCTTCTCCCCCCCCCTCCCCACAAATTTAGCAAGATACTTACCTCAACTAGGACAACTCAACCCTCTGAAATATGTTTTCCCCTAAAATATTTCTCCACACGGTTCAAATCTAACCAAAAATGACTTAATAACATCAAACAATGCAAGAGAATCTAATTACAATAAATAAATCTATGATCTTTATATTTTCCCCAAAAAGTCAACAATAGTCAAAGCCAGACTCGCCTTGGATTCCGAATCCAATCTTATCCGAGTGAAGCCCGAACCAGTAGCTGCTCACACGAACAAAAACTGACTCAATCGGAATCTGATAGCTCAACCAATTCACCAAAATATCGCTCTTGACTGTTCATAACCCAAGAGTCCAACCCACACTAGTTGGGTCCTATATCTCCCGAAAGACTCCACCAAAACTCGCCAAATCCTAGTATGTTTTTGTTCTATTATAGGATAACAAAACCCCAAAAGGAATCGGGAAATATATGTCTCTAACTTATTTTTAATTTTTAAAATTTAAGTCATAACCCTAGATCCTGATTTAAAGAATTAAATGAGTTTTCAATTAAAATCATAGATTAAAGCTTAAACCAAGGGAATGAATCAATGAGAAATATTTAGGTTATGGTTTAGACCTTACCCCATGGAAAAAACTTGAAGAACATATTTGAATTCTCCTAATCCAAAACATTCAAGATGAAAAAAACTCCAACAACATTAGTACCAAAAAATGTCTAGTTGTTGTGCCTCGTTTCTTATGCCAAACGATCCTGAAACTCGCTTTTGATGCCTCCAATGGATTCCTCGTGAAAGTCCAATCAAGTTAGGTTTTGAATCACTCCAATTAACCTTATAATAAAGGAGATAAGTTGATTTCAATATTTGAAAATAGTGCAGATTTTTAAATACGAATTCAGTAGCAATTTTGTAATTAATCTGAAAAATCTGGTAATCCAATTCTTAGTAAAATGACCATAAATTCCTCATACGATGTCGCAACTTGATGATTTTAGTTGTTATGGTTTCAAAAGTTTGATAAGGATATAATGGTTTAGTCGAAACACGAATTAATGACCTTTATGCTCAAATCGACGTCAAAACCGAAAACAATCACCATACAATCCAAACATATCCAAAACTCATCGGAATTTAACCAAACTTTGTGAACATGTCCAAAATCATCATAAAAACTTATTGGAATAATTAAAACCTGATTCTGAGTCTGTTTACCCAAAAGTCAAACCTTGGTCAACTCTTCCAACTTAAAACTTCTAAAACGAGAATCATTCTTCCAAATCAATCGCGAACAGCTTGAAAACCGAAACCAACCATACATGCAAGTCATAATACATAATATGAAGCTACTCAAAGTCTCAAACAATCTAATGGAATGCTAAATCTCAAAACAACCTGTCAGGTCGTTACATTCTTCCCCACTTAAACATACGTTCATCCTCGAACGTGCCAAGAATCATTCTAAAGCCATCAAATCGCCATATAACCTTACCATACACATAACCATGGGTGATCCCACGTCATCCCAATCCATATAAGCCTGATAACACCACTCAATAGAGAATCCTTACTTCTACCTTAGTCTACAAACCTTAAAACACAAATCCCAACATCTGAAACTCATTATATGACCAAATTCTTGCATTTATGCACCGTATATCTCTGAGCAAGCTGTATAAATCCACAACCATATCTCAAGACGTAATCACAAAATATACCACATAACTCAAATACTCATAGCAATAACTTTCGACCGCAATAGTTGGTCAATAACTAACCCGACACTGGTAACAAACCTCATATCAACTTAAACCTTGTTCTGAACCTTCGTACACTGCCGATGATGAAATAAACATACAAAAAATCATAACCATCCATCAGATCAACAAGTCGTGGAGCTCTCTTTCCCGATAAGAACCATAGCTAAAATCTAAGCTGGCTAGTGACACCATTCTTTCAAATATACCTTAATTCAATCCGATGACACTCGTTTCAGGATCAATAACCTCACCTAATCCAGTACAAGCTACTAGACTAACCTATCACATGAATCCTACTTAGAGCCATATGATATGCAATCCTTGCACCAACAAACAATAAATCAGATAATACTAATGATGGAACGAGAATGGAAATGAAGGAACCGTCCTGCCAGCTCAACAGATACCACGAAGCGCTATGCTATTAATCCACCACACAAGGGGAAACATAACACATAAAATAAGCAAAAAGACATAACGTTGTTGCGATGCATGACCCAATCAGATACGCGTCTATCTGGAATACGTTGAGCCATGATACTCATAATCAACAACCACAAGCATATCAACAAAAAACATACGAAGCACATGACCCTAACCATGTAGATACAGATATCACTATATAGCAGAAACGGGGAGACCATAACCAAGGCACAATCACCCATTCACCACCCCAAGAGTAATCTCGCTCGAATTTCCCTACAAAGCCCAAACATAACCGCATCATATATAAATAGTCAACAATATCACAACTCGGCGTGGCGTAGAAGAGTAACACATAGAACATATCATAACACGAGTAATGTCAACTATAACAGACGACACCACCAGCTACAATAACTGTGCTGAGTAAACAAGTCTGACTCGGAGTAGAATATACATTCTCATTAGCCCTACTAGCGGCCTCAAAAATCAATTCTGATCCTTCCGAAATAGGTGGATAGTTTCCGAAAAGCCCACAATAGCATACCTATAGCACATATCATCAGTCGCCAACCTCTTAGCATACCTTTACCGTTTGTAACCATGGAATAAGCCGCCTCTGAGAAACTTCGTAGAGCCCATTTGGATTAGCTGGAAAAAAGCAGCTTTTAAGCATAAGTGCTTAAAAGCAGCTTTTAAGTGTTGGAGCTTGTTTTATAAATAAGCAGTTACTTGTTTGCATAAAAGTTCTGAATCTTTAAAAACATTGTTAAAGTGTTTGGTAAACAAGTGCTGGTAAGCACTTTTTCTGTTAAAAAGACAAAAATATCCTTAAAACTGTTAACATTATAAAGAAGTTGATTACTACAATATATTTAATTATGAATTAATGCAAATAAAAAATAATTTATATTTTTATTTAATTTTAATTTAATTGATTACTTTAGATAATTTTTATAAATATAATTCTTGAATGCTCATTTTTCACCACTTTCAATCAAGTAAACTTCCATGAAAGTCTAACCTATTTAAAATACCAAATTATTTTGTTGAATTCCTCTTTAGTCTTAAACCATATGAAAGAGCATATATAAATGGAGCAAATTGGGCAACTACACAAATCAAGAATCTATAACTTTCCCATTCCCTTTTTTGTCTGAAGCATCTATCTGGCCAGCCATTTCAGATGTTGCTCCAAAAGAAAAGAAAAATAAAGTTCAAAAGAGCAATTAATGAATCTCAAGTAGACAATCGTCCAGCTCACCGGCGAGTGCTCCAAACCAAAAGGAGTAATGAGTATAAGTATGTCGCATCTGAAGACTAATGTTGCAAACACCTAAAGAAAATGCCATAAAAGTAAAGAAAAATAATTTGTTCCTCTAACTAATAAAGATTCAGAATATAATGAAGTTGGGGAAAGTTATGGAAGAAGAAAGCAGAGGCTGCAATAAGAATGTAGAAAAGAAATAGATGCATGTTTTAGGGTTTTCTACTGAGGGGTAATTTCAGGATTAAGAAAAATTATAAAGGATAAGAATGTAATATCCTTGGTCAAAGCAATATGGCTTTTTAGCCAATTTGGAAAAAGTTGGGTTTACCTAACTTTTTGGTTTTGGCTTTTTTAAAGCAGATTTTAACTTTTTTCAGCCCTTTTGTTTGGTTGCCAAACACTTTCAGAAGTTATAAAGTGCTTAACAGGCTCTTAGTCTTCTGATCCTTAGAATGCCAGAATCTCCATATTCGATCCCAACTGCACTACTCAAATGACTGACACCTTCTTCATACACGATCATCTTATGATAAATAGTTCCATAATTCCTTCGTGACAAGCATCCGCAAGTCAAAGCACAGTGCGCCTTCTGGAGTGCGCACCCTTCCCATGTGGTACCAAATGATGCTAGCATTTTTCTAAACATCTGAAATCGTCCATGTTGTCTAAAACTTATGAACACATCCAAGCAAAAATCGTAACACACAACATGTTCCTTATGCCGGTAGCAGACATCTAGTTCAAGCCGTGGTCAACACTATCAAGAACTCTTTGTGATCCGTCTGCCACCACCAAGCCATCAGAACTGAACTTTCCCAACTCAACCAAGTCACGTAAGCCGTCAAACCCAAGAGTATTGCCACAAAAATGCAGGTAAGGCATTACTATACCAAAAGAACCAATTACCTTTTTTTTACCATGCTGACCCAACACCACTGAGCTAACACACTTCCTCGAATCTTCCTCTACTTGTCTTCAAGTTAACACTTCTCCTCGTCGGTACATAATGATTCCAAATCAAAGTTCGCAGCGGGAGATCCTAGCACGAACCACATCATCCGAAGGCCCATAAACCGTTGTATTTTATCTGAAACACCAACAATACTGCAACCAAGATACCCACTCTAAAGAGACCTTCTGTGAATCTGAAGATGCTTATCTAACCTCTCTAATACTGAAATATAGATTTAGTAGTAATACAGATATACCGCATATATACCTCAGACCCAAAGCTGATATAACACATGACCCTGCAATCTGATCGTCAATAGTGGACTCCCCCACCTGGCGCGAAGCCATAGGACACAACGTCTGATGATCAACAATACTAACCTTCATAGCTCTTACAACACCAATCATGAGATACCTCAAATCATCTACTAAGTGCATGTCCATCCTCGTGACAGTCAAACTCACTTCGTCTAGTGCCTTGAATGATAATATGTGCCTTTCACTAAGGAGCAATCCCATACGAACCACATAGTCTCTAATACCACCGACTATCCCCAAATCCACATCCACCTCATGACCCTACCACGATCGTGATGATTAGGTAACAAATTAAATCTTCCCAAGCTCATACATATCAACTAGATGCCAGAACCCGTTGCACCCCCACGTGAACAACTGAATGATCTCTTAATACATCTGCATCTTCAGTCTGGACGACACATTAAGACAATGTTTGAGCATCCTTGGCTCCCTCGTAGTCTATTCGAAGCATCACAAACCATCGGAGCATAACTGATAATGAGTGCGCAATATTATTCACGAGCGGATACAAAGGAATATAAGATATATGCTTCAAGATGAATCACTGTCGCACGATAAGGAATGAAAGAAGTGGAATTTCCTAATAGTTTCGTAGCCTCTCGAAGATAAGTACAGACATTTCTGTACCGATCCACAAGACTCTACTAAACTTGCTTATAACTCGTAATACCTATGAACCTAGAGCTCTGATACCAACTTGTCACTACCCCAATTTCCCACATTAGGATGTCGTGATGGCACCTAGTCTCTAAGACTAGGTAAGCCTAACACATGCTGATTTAATAACAAAATTGAAGAATTTAATCTTTTATCATAAACCATTAAATAACATACATAGCTGCAAGCGGCCAATAGTTAAACATTTCCCAAAATCGGTAGTACGGAGTCATAAGCACTACTAAAACACACTAGAATTTCTAAACACAATACTATTTTGAATTACAATTTAACAATAGCATAATGAAGACTTTGAGTCCTGCGAACGTCAAGCAAGTATACCTTAAAGTCTCCTGCCACACAAACCCAACTCTCAACAACACAATCAGAATACCTGGATCCACACAAAAATGTGCAGAAGCGTAGCATGAGTACACCACAACGGTACCCAGTAAATATCAAGCCTAACCTCAGTAGAGTAGTGACGAAGCTAGGTCAAGACACATACTACGCATAGAAACTTGTTCAAGATATACATAAGCTAACAATGAAAAGAACATCAATGTAAGACCAATTGCAGAAAAAGTATTTATTTACAACTAACAATGAAGTAATTGAATTTGTTAAGGAAAAACATGATAACAATTTTAAGTAAGGTCAACACCTAATAGGGTGATGAGTATAATTTGAGAACCCAGTTATAGTGAAAGTTCGATAACCATATAGAATAATAAGGCACCGAGTGAGATAACGAGTTCTATCTTAAGAGGCACATAGAATAAAGCATGTAAATAATTCTTTTATTTAAATCATTATGTTACCAACATCTCAACAGAATATGATATAGTGACTCCACGCAATTAAATGCACATTGACAATCAATTCAACAAGACATAACGGAGGCTATCACGAACCAAACCCACTATAGGCCATGATAGCGCCTAAAGTCGTCGTTTGGTAAGCTAACAGTGAACTATCATATTAATTGTTCATTTTATTACTTTCGAAATCATAAATTTTACTAAGGAAGGAAATTTACACTTTTAAATCCATGAGAACGCACATAAGTAGTATTTTATAAAAGAAATGAAAGGTGATAATGATATATAAATCCGTAAGCAACAACTAGCATATCCCAAAACCTGATGCCACAAATGCATTAGCATTTACTAAGGAATACAATAATAATACAACATTTGTCTGGAATGTAAATAAGACAGGATACAATATATAGTACAATAAAGACCCTGTAGGCTGCAATGTGTAGCCTAGAATACAGCTCACCATAAAGTCTCCTCAACAACTGCGCCTACGCGCCAAGATGACCGCCAGATGAACATGTCGGTTCCTGCACATTTAGTGCAGAAGTGCAGCATGAGTACGTAAATCAATGCATACCAAGTAAGTATCTAACCTAACCCCGGAGAAGTAGTGAAGAGGGGTCAACATAGACACTTACTAGAGGTCCAATAAAGCAATATAATAAATCATAAGCAGATATGAAGCACACAACAATAATGTGGTAAATATGTAAGTTACATAATCTTCCAAAAATTTCTTTTAAAGGTATGAATTTCTCAGTCTTGTATTCTACCTCAACAGCTCAGATGTATCAAGTACCAGTATCAAACGGATAATAAATACCATATAAAATTCCAGACCTCTGTGGGAGGATAATCTCATGAATATTCGACTACCAGCGATATAAAGCACGATTATGCCGAGGTCGTTCGGCCCGATCCAGAATAATGTGTGCACTGCCGAGGCATTCGGCCCACTCCACAAGAAAGGAAGGGAATTATCGAATTGCGAGACACGTGCTTACAACACGTGAATATAATCTTTATCGTTTCTAAAATAACTTGCACACCACTCAAAGTGATAAGGCTCGGCCTAATATATATATATATATATATATATATATATATATATATACTAAATCAATTTTAATTATGAATTCAATTAATTAAGATAGCAGAATTAGCTCAAATAATTTCAATATTACATGATAAAGTCCTAAGTCTACACGGACATAAATATGCTTTAGCCACGTATGGTGTAACGACCTAAACGGCCGTTTTGAGCATTTTCACTTTGCTCGGTAGTTTACGGGCGTGAGTAGCTCTGTATGATGTATTTTGATTTATGTGAACCGTCGGTTTTGATTTTCAGGTTATTCAGGACTGATTTGGAAGAATGATTCTCAACTAGGGAGCTTTAAATTTGAAAAAGTTGACCAAGTTTGAAATTTTGGCATTTGACCTCGGATTGAAACTTTAATGGTTCTATTACCTCCACTTCCAACCAAGAGGTTGTGAGTTCGAGTCACCCCAAGAGCAAGGTGGGGAGTTCTTGGAGGGAAGGACGCCGAGGGTCTATTGGAAATAGCCTCTCTACCTCATGGTAGGGGTAAGGTCTGCGTACACACTTCCCTCCCTAGACCCCATTAATGGGATTATACTGGGTTGTTGTTTTTTTTTGTTGTTGTTGTTAGCTCCGTCGGGTGATTTTGGACTTAGGAGCGTGTCCAGATTGTGATTTGGAGGTCCGTGGTTGAATTTGGCTCGAAATGGCGAAAGTGAAAATTTTGGAAAGATTGACCGAGAGTGGATTTTTTGATATCCGGGTCAAATTCTGATTCCGGAAGTTGAGTCAGGTCCGTAATATCGAATGTGACTTGTGTGCAAAATTTGAGGTCAATCGGACGTGATTTGATAGGTTTTGGCATCGGTTGTGGAATTTTTAAATTTCAAAGTTCATTGATTTCGAGTTGAGTTGTGATTCGTTGTTTTGATGTTGTTATGTGTGATTTGAGGCCTCGAGTAGGTCCGTGTTATGTTAGTGGATTTGTTGATATATTCGAACGGGGTCCCGAGTGATTCAGATGAGTTTCAGACGAGGTTCAGATCACTTTTGTTGCATAGTTCATTGCTGAAGGTTGCTGGTTCTGGTGTGATCGCACATGCGGATGGTTTTGCGCAGGTGCGATGGTCGCAGAAGTGACAAAGGAGTCGCAGGAGCGAAGGTGTTACTGGGAGCGGGTGTCCGCATAAGCGGAGGATTTATTCGCATCTGCGAAGGCGCAAATACGGTGCGAGAGGCGCAGGAGCGAACATAAGCGCAGGAGCGCAAATTGGACTCGCACCTGCGTATGCGCAGCAACAGAGTTTTTACCACATGTGCGAAGCCAGACCTCCAGTGCTTCTCCGTAGAAGCGTGTTTTGGTCGCAAATGCGACGCCGCAGAAGAGGCTAATGTGTCGCAGGTGCGAAAGTGCTGGGTAGAATGTTTAATACAAGGGTTCGTGATTTTGGCTTCATTTTAACACTTCCAAGCTCGGATTGAGGTGATTCTTGGAGCAATTTTCTTCTTGTGAATTAGGGTGAGTGTTCTCTACTCGGTTTTGGTTATATTTCATGAATCTACCTTCATTGTTGGCAATTGGTTGATGAATATTTAAAGAGAAATTGGGGGTTTTGGCCTAAAGTTCCTAATATGAATTTTTGAGTTTTGAACATCGAATTGGAGTTAGATTTGAGTGAAAATAGTATGGTTGGACTCATGATTGAATGGGTTGTCAGATTTTGTGAGTTGTGTTGGGTTCCGAGGCGCGGGCCCGACGCTGCCTTTTAGCCATTTTTGGGTTTTTATTTAAGGATTCGATCTTTATCATTTGGAATTGTTTCCTTGGGCTTTATTTGATATATTTGAGTTGCCTTTGGATATGTTTGAAACGTTAGTAGGTCGCTGCATGCGTGATGGCATCTTTGGCGCATTGCTTGGCTTGCTCGGCATTGGTATTAGCTTGTTCGAGGTAAGCAACTCTTCTAAGCTTAGTGTTGAGGGTAGGAAACCCCGTAATACGTGTTATGTGATTGGTATTGAGGTGACGCACATGCTAGGTGACGGGCGTGTGGGCGTGCACCATGTGAATTGGGACTCCGTTGTTTCCATGGAACTGCATAGTCGCCCTATTTTGTTGATATACGTGTTTTCACCATGTGATAAAGCAATTGAGTTGTCAATCATGTTAGATATCATGTTTAGGCTTTATGTCGATACTGTTGGGACCCATAGTGGTCGTTTCTTGCTGTCATTTCACTGATTTCGTTGATATTTTGTACTCAGTCATATTTATGCATTCATATCATATCTCAGTCTCAATTGTTATCTATTGTTACATCATATCATTGTTGTCGAGCTAGTTTCATGACATTGTGAGCCCGTGAGTGAGACTGGAGAGATTGATGACTGAGTGAGGCCGAAATCCTGATTATGAGTGACAGTTTTGGGATCGGGCAGAACGCCGCAGCATGCTATATAGATTTATGCCAGGATGTGGCTTATGATAGCGCTTGGATTGTAGGAGCCCCTCCGAAGTCTGCACACACCCCCAGTGAGCGTGGTTGATTATATTGAGGGATGGATCTTCCATGGACATAGATCTTGTCAGAAGCATTTATATACCTGGAGATGGATCTTCTCCATAGGGCCGGATTAGCCTTCCTTGGTACTGAGTGACTGATGGTCAGTGATGTATATATTTCGGGATGGGCCATATACAGTACCGAGTGGTTGAGCATGATGACTGGAAAGTGTGTGACAGAGAGATTGAGTACTCTGAGAGTGTGAGTACATGATTCATCTCTAAGATACATGGCATTGGCATGCACACATGACATACATGCATAGAGATGCATTTTTCCTCATGTTGTACGGTATAACGTCATTCATGACTTTTTACACACATTGATATGTAGGCATAGAGACGTATTGCACACTTGCTATCTGGAAAGAAAATGAAACATCTTGTTTATTGTGGAAAGGATATTTGGAAAAATTACAGTTTTCGAACTTACTCGTATTTTTGGCTTTTTTGGTAAAAGATTTGGGTTTTCACTAAGATACTTGAAAAGCATGACTATTTTCTGCAACTGTGAACGAGCTGAGCATTTTACTTCTGAGATACATCTTTTATTACTTGTATTATGCTGTTATGAATTGTTGTGGGATATGGGTATTGGACCCGACCTTGTGTTAGCTTGTCACTACTTTCAACCTAAGGTTAGGTTTGTTACTTACTAAGTACATGGGGTCGATTGTACTTATACTACACTTCTGCACCTTGCATGCAGATGTTGGTTGTTGATATTGCTGTGTTCGGTGGGAGCTGGATTGAAGATGTACCTGCGTCCTGGTTGTAGTTGCCCCTTGTTCGTGGTAGCTTTAGATCTATAAAACTCTGTTTATGTACTTTTCAAACAGACGATGTATTTATTTTATTTCAGCTTTGTAAATTCTATTCTTAGAAGTTCATGATTTGTACTATCAGTCCTTGGGAAATGTATAAAATTCAGTAAATTACTATTATTTATTTGACTTGGTAATATCATTAGAATTAGTTAGTTACTAGTTGGCTTACCTAGAGCGGGTTGGGTTAGGTGCCATCACGACTAGTGGATTTGGGGTCATGACAGAATGGTATCAGAGCTCTAGGTTCATAGGTTCTACAAGTCATGATCAAGTGTCTAGTAGAGTCTTGCGGATCGATATGATGGCGTCCATACCTATCTTCGAGAGGCTACAGGGCATTTATGATATACTTCCCATCTTTCTTTCCTTATCATACGACATTGATTCAGCTTGAAGCGTAACTCTTTGAATTCCTTCCACGCATTCGTATGCGCATGTGAGCGCTCGGTATCGGTTGTGCGTTGGCGGCTTGTGATTCCATGGTTGAGGTGCTAGATGTGGTTTTGGCCTACTGATGATGGGCCAGTCTGGAGGACTTGAGGCCAGGTTTTGACTGTAGCTTGAGCATGGAGATTTTGATTGTGTGAGCACGTGCTTTTGGACTTATACGTCCGGTAGTGTCCCTATGAGTGGAATTTGTGGCTCGATGAGCGGTAAAATGGCTATATGGTGAGTATGATGTGACTACGAGATGTGTTCAGATTGTTCGAATATGACGAGAAGAGTTTACTTGAGATGTAGAAAGGAGTATTGGGTGTTTGGTTTCTGTCTTGATGCGACGTATGGTTCCGAGTTATGAGTGTATTCAAAGATCTTTCCTTTTGCTTAATGCCGGGACGAATTAGGTTCTCGTGTCTTATTGTTGAGATCGGACTTAGGAAGATTAAGCGATTGCGTAGTAGTTGTGGTTGTGAAAGGGTATGAAGAAATGTCAGATTGAGGCTAAGCAGATGGGTTATCTCCTGCGGGGTGTCCTGAGGTTGTGTGATCCCTATGTTGTATTGTAGAGAGTTCCCTTTTGCTAGTGAATTATATGTGTTGCAATTTGAGTTTGGATCACTTATGGGAGTTAACTTGGCTGTTACTAGGGTGAATGCAAAATTTGCATATGATTGGAGGTACTATATGGGTGGTGTACGTGAGCTTATGGAGGATTCGGTTGAATTTCACTACGGTATTGTGGCAGTACTAGAGTATGGGAATTTTGAGTTATTATGTGTTTTGATCTATGGCTTTGAGCCAAGTAGGGGAGTCTTCTATCGACGAGTTGATTGCACGATTATGTGTTGTATTGGTTTCGGTTCGAGGTATACTTGTGAATCGGTTATGACTCGCAGAGTTTGAGATCGAGGATGACTCGAGTAAAAGCATTTCTGGATACAGGTTGTACTACACTCTATGGGTATATGGGAATCATGGAATGATTGAGTGGTTAGTCATGAAGGATGTAGTGTGCGTGGACTAGGAATTTGCTCGGTTGCTTAGGAGTGTGGGTCACTCCCTTGGGTGTTGGTGTGCTAATTGGGCACAAGTTGTTCGGTCCGTTTGGTCGGTTTAATTGAGATTTGCAAAGAGTGTATGACTCTCAAGAATGGTTCTAATGGATTCAAGATTTAAATGTAGCGATTTGGAATTTTCAAGATTGGTATATGGCTAGAAACTGAGAGTTGCATTGGACGGTGTCGAGACTTGTGGCATTTTTATATCATTGGGGATTATGCATTTCAGTATCAAGAAGATGAAGAAAAGAGTTTTAGGTTCACATAAGGTCTATTTAGACTGGGTGTCTCGGTTGTGGTGCTTTGGGGTGTTTAAGAGGGAAGCCAGCGGCTTATGGGCCTTAGGGAATTGTGGTTTTATACCAGGGTCTCTTGTGTGGTGAATTTTGGTTAAGGATCGTGGTGTTCTAGCAAGGAGAAGTATCAATTTGAAGGCAATTTGGAAGGGACTTGTAGAAATGGGACAGCGTGGTAGTAGGTTGGATCAGCACAGTAATGGATATAATCAGTTATTTAGGTACCTATGATATGGCTAGTCTCCACATGTGTTTCGTGGTAATGCTCTTGGGTTTTGGCAACCTACGTGACTGGGTTGAGTTAGAGAGATTAGGTTCTGATAGTTTGGTTATGTGGAAATGGGTTTCGAAGAGTTCTCAATGGTTTTAACCACAGTTCGAGGAGTATATTTCCTACCGGCGTAAGGAATATGTTGCATATTGGGATTTTCTCCAGGATGATATCAAATGGAAGGTTTCTGACTGATCGGGTATGTATTATGCTTGTGACTCACAGTTGATTATGAGATTCTTGTACTCTTCACATGATGTCATGGTGGACGCGGTGTATTGTGTAGGATTGAGATTTGCATGTGCAAGGTCACCGTTCAGTTTTGAAGGGAAGGACATAAATTCGTAGGCATGACTAGGTAAATGGTATTTCTAATCGGTATGGTCTGATGATAGTATACATTTCAGAAGGGGCAATGTGTTTTGATTTATGGATACTTCATTGGTATTGCGGCACTCTCCTGGTTGACCGACTGCTGATATTCAAATTTTGCTAGGTGGCACGGAAGAATTTTAGAAGTATTCCTTGTGGGATGATCGTGTATGAAAGATGTGTTAGACATTCGGGCGGTGGATATGGAATAAGATATGGTGATTCGTGTGTTTTATGGATTTGAAGGCTGGGAGTTCTCAGGAGCAGATTGCTTCATGGTTGTGGACTGTGTGGTTATGGCCGAAGCTAACCAGATGATAGTATGTGTTATGATTGAGTCATTGTGGACTTTCAGAGGGTTAATTATCTATTTGTGGGGTGCCCGGAGTTGATTTGGAGGTCCATTGGTAGGCCCAATTACGTTGTGTATTCTACCACAAGCCGGATTGACTAGCTCCATACTGCTATGGTTGAGGGATGTGCCATTCGGTTATTGTTGAGCTTAATCATATTCTGAAATGATCTGTGAGTTACTCTTCTATGCTACGAGGAGTTATGATTCGTTGGTTATAAGCACACCTGGTGCGGTTCTATTTGGGCTTTATAGCGGAATTTGAGCGAGATGAGTAATTGGGTATTGCATGGTCGATGGCGTATGGGTTATGTTCTTTCGGATTTTGTATGGCATTGTGTCATTTTCCTATCCATTGTCATTGATTTAAGTCGGGTGGCTCTAGGTATATATTATGGACAACGTTTGGATGGGGTCACGAGTTGTAGCAGAGTTATGTTAAGGTATGAACCTTGTGTTAGGATCGTGTGATGGTTCTATGGTGTGTGATGGATTTTCAGCATTTCTTTATGGCGGTACTTGTTAATCTTGCGGTGCAGTTCTCTCATTTGAATCATTTTCCATGATTGAGTACATTTGGAATGTTGTTTATTAGTGCACGGATTGCACGGGTTGTGGCTTTAGATTGTATTGGTGTGGCATGTCACTAGAGTGGTCGTGTTGGATGAGATGAGGTAATTGAACCTAGAATGGATACTATCGGAATTGATTACAACATGGTTGGAAGGATAATAGCGAAATTCGGCTTAGAAATTTGCTGTAGTTCTTGTCAACGGAGAGGGAGTTCCATGACTGGTTGATCTGATGAATGGTTATGAGTTTCTATGTGTTCCTTTCATCGTCGGTAGTGTACGAAGGTTTCAGAATGGAGTCTTGTTTGATATGTGGTTTATTACCGGCGTTGGGTTGTTTCGAGCAGCTACTGTGATAAGAAATCATTGCTTTGAGTATCTGTGTTATGTGATATATCATGTGATTGTATCTTGGGTTATGGTTATGGCTTGATACAGCTTGTTCAGACTTATACAGAGTGTTGATGCGAGATTCTAATCTTATAGAAAGTTTCGGATGTTGGAAATTGGATTCTAAGGCTTAGGGGCTAAGTTGAATTAAGGAAATTTCAGCTATGTTGTGTTATCGGCCCTATATGGAATAGGGTGACGTGGGATCACCCCCGGGTATGTGCATGACAAGGTTATACGGCGGTTTGATGGCTTTGAGAATAACTCTGGACACGTTCGAGGATGAACGTATGTTTAAGTGGGGGAGAATGTAACGACCCAACCAGTTGTTTTGAGCATTTACACTTCACTCGGTAATTTACGGGTGTGAGTAGCTTCATATGATGTATTTTTATTTGTGTGAACCATCGGTTTTGATTTTCAGGTTATTCGGGACTAATTTGGAAGAATAATTCTCAACTAGGGAGCTTTAAATTTGAAAGAGTTGACCAAGTTTGACTTTTTGGAATTTGACCTCGGATTAGAATTTTGATGGTTCTGTTAGCTCCGTTGGATGATTTTTGATTTAGGAGCGCGTCCAGATTGTGATTTGAAAGTCCGTGGTTGAAATTGGCTCGAAATGGCGAAAGTGGAAATTTTTGAAAGTTTGACCGGGTGTGGACTTTTGGATATCGGAGTCGGATTCTGATTCTGGAAGGTGGAGCGTGTCCGTAATGTCGAATGTGACTTGTGTGCAAAATTTGAGGTCAATCGGACGTAATTTGATAGGTTTCGGCTTCAGTTGTGGAAGTTTGAAGTTTCAAAGTTCATTGATTTCGAATTGAGGTGTGATTCGTCATTTTAATGTTGTTAAGTGTGATTTGAGGCCTCGAGTAGGTCTGTGTTATGTTTTTGGACTTGTTGATATATTCAGACGGGGTCCCGAGTGGCTCGGATGAGTTTCAGACGAGGTTCGGATCATTTTTGGTGCATAGTGCATTACTGTAGGCTGCTGGTTCTGGTGTGATCGCACATGCAGCTAGTTTTGCGCAGGTGCGATGGTCGCAGAAGTGACAAAGGAGTCGCAGGAGCAAAGAGGTTGCTGGGAGCAGGATTCCACAGAAGCGGAGGATTTATTCGCATCTGCGAAGGCGCAGATGCGGTGCGAGAGGCGCAAGAGCGAACATAAGCGCAGACGTGCAAATTCGACTCGCACCTGCGTGTGCAAAGCAGCGGAGTTTTTACCGCAGGTGCGAAGGTAGACCTTCAGTGCTTCTCCACAGAAGTGTGTTTTGGTCAAAAATGCGACACCGCAGAAGTGGCTAATGTGCCGCAGGTGCGAAAGTGCTGGGCAGAATGCTAAATACAAGGGTTCGCAATTTTGGCTTCATTTTAACACTTCCAAGCTCGGATTGAGGCGATTCTTGGAGCAATTTTCATCTTGTGAAATGGGGCAAATGTTCTTTACTCGGTTTTGGTTATATTTCATGAATCTACCTTCATTGTTGGCAATTGGTTGATGAATGTTTAAAGAGAAATTGGGGGTTTTGGCCTAAAGTTCCTAATATGAATTTTTGAGTTTTGAGCATCGAATTGGAGTCAGATTTGAGTGAAACTAGTATGGTTGGACTCGTGATTGAATGGGTTATCGGATTTTATGAGTTTTGTTGGGTTCCTAGGTGCGGGCCCGGGTTTGATGTTTGGCCAGTTTTGGGTTTTTATTTAAGGATTCGATCTTTATCATTTGGAATTGTTTCCTTGTGCTTTATTTGATGTATTTGATTTTCTTTTGGATAGTTGTGAGCCGTTCAGAGGTACACGTGTGATAGCACCTTTGGAGCATCGCTTGGCTTACTCGGCATTGGTATTAGCTTGTTCGAGGTAAGCAACTCTTCTAAACTTAGTGTTGAGGGTATGGAACCCCGTAATACGTGTTATATGATTGGTATTGAGGTGGCGCACATGCTAGGTGACGGGTGTGTGGGCGTGCACCATGTGAATTGGGACTTCGTTGTTTCCATGGCACTGAATAGTGGCCCTATTTTGTTGATATCCGTGTTTTCACCATGTGATAAAGTAATTGAGCTGTCAATCATGCTAGATATCATGTTTAGGCTTTATGCCGATATTGTTTGGACCCATAGTGGTCGTTTCTTGCTGTCATTTCACTGATTTCGTTGATATTTCGTACTCAGTCATATTCATGCATTCATATCATATCTCAGTCTCAATTTTTATTTATTGATACATCATATCATCATTGTTTGGGCTGATTTTTATGATATTTATGAGCCCGAGAGACTAGAGAGATTGATGACTGACTCATGCCGATGGCCTGATTGTGAGTGGTGTTTATGGGATCGGGCTGCACGCCGCAGCATGTTATATTGATTTATGCCTGGATCTGGCTTATGATAGCGCTTGGGTTGTAGGAGCCCCTCCAGAGTCTGTACACACCCCCAGTGAGCGCGGTTGATTATATTGTGGGATGTATCTTCCCTGAACATGGATCTTGTCTTAAGCATTTATATACCTAGAGATGGATCTTCTCCATGGGGCCGAATTGGCCTTCCTCGGTACTGAGTGACTGATGGTCAGTGATGTATATATTCCGGGATGGATCTTCCCTAGGTCGTATGGGCCATATACAGTACCGAGTGGTTGAGCATGATGAGTGGAAAGTGTGAGACAGTTAGATTGAGTACTCTGAGAGTGTGAGTACATGATTCATCTCTGAGATACATGGCTTTGGCATGCACACATGACATACATGCATAGAGATGCATTTTTCCTCATGATGTACGGTATCACGTCATTCATGACTTTTTACTCACATTGATATGTGGGCATAGAGAGGTATTTCATACTTGCTATCTGGAAAGAAAATGAAACATCTTATTTATTGTGGAAAGGATATTTGGAAAAATTACAGTTTTCAAACTTACTCGCATTTTTGGAATATTTGGTAAAATATTTGGGTTTTCACTAAAATACTTGAAAAGCATGACTATTTTCTGCAACTGTGAACGAGCTAAGCATTTTACTTCTGAGATACATCTTTTATTACTTGTATTATGATGTTATGAACTGTTGTGGGATATTGATATTGGACCCGACCTTGTGATAGCTCGTCACTACTTTCAACCTAAGGTTAGGTTTGTTACTTACTGAGTACATGGGGTTGGTTGTACTGATACTACACTTCTGCACCTTGCGTGCAGATGTTGGTTGCTGATATTGTTGTGTTCGGTGGGAGCTGGATTGAAGATGTACCTGCGTCCCGGTTGTAGCTGCCCCTTGTTCGTGGTAGCTTTAGATCTATAAAACTCTGTTTATGTACTTTTCAAACAGACGATGTATTTATTTTATTTCAGCTTTATAAATTCTATTCTTAGAAGTTCATGATTTGTACTACCAGTCCTTGGGAAATGTATAAAATTCAGTAAATTACTATCATTTATTTGACTTGGTAATATCATTAGAATTGGGTAGTTACTAGTTGGCTTACCTAGCGGGTTGGGTTAGGTGTCATCACGACTAGTGGATTTGGGGTCGCGATATACGGACTCTCGTCACCTCGTGCGTACGTAGCACCCACAAATAGTAGCACATAACAATTACATCGCCTAGGGATAGTTTCTCCCTCACAAGGTTAGACATGAGATTAACCTCGCTTCGAAGCTCCATAACCAGCTCCAACGCCTTTCTAACACCTCAACTCAGAGCCAAACATCCCGAAACTAGTCAAACAACGTGTAAATCAATCAAAATATTCTCAAATACTTACAATTTAACAATTTATAATGATTCCCAACTCCGCTCAAAAAGTCAATAAAGACAACCCTCGGGCCCACGTGCACGGATTCCGAAACTTTTTGAAGATCAACTTTACCCATAACACCACGAACTCAAATATACAATTTATTCCTAATTTCATTTCCAAAATTATGATGAAAATTCAAAATTATCAATTCTAGGTCTTCCTCTTAAAGTCCTACAATTTCCATGAATTTCCATAAATCTCCATGTAAACATCCATATATAATCCAAGTATTTAACTTGTAATAGGTGGGAATCACTTACCTCGTGTTGCTTGATGAAAAACCCCTCAAAATAGCTCCTCAACTTCGTCCAACCTAAGAAAAAATGAGAGAAAGGAGAGCTAAGTCTCGATTTAAAAGCACCACTGCCCAGCGACTTTTGCACCCTCAGATCTCTAGCTGCACCTGCGGCAAAAACCATTGCTGGTGCGGTTCTCTCCAAGCCAGGAAAATCCGCTTCTGTGGACCAAATTCCTCTCCCACGCTACTGTTTCTGCAGTCCAATCCACGCTCCTGTGCTCTCGCGCATGCGGAGACTTTTCGCTTTTGCGACCCCAACTGCCCAGCTCGCTTTCCGCTTCTACAGAGCATTCTTCGCATATGCGGGCTCGTAGATGCGGAAATATCATCGCATCTACGGCCATCCCAGCTCAATCCAAATGTCGCTTCTGTGACCACAACGCCGCACCTGTGGGCTCGCGCATGTGACGCAGGTGCATTTGCACCAGATCCCAGCTGCCTCAACACTTCACCCAAGTCCAAACTCGATCCGTTCAATCCGATTCGCACCTGGGGCCCCCGGGACCCCGTCCAATCACACCATCAAGTCCCAATACCTTATACAAACTTATACAAAAAGCTCGAAACACCACAAGTAACATCAAAATCATGAATCGACGATCAAAATCTTTCTTTCAACTTCCAAACTTCGACGAATGTGTCTGAATCATATCAAAACATTCCGGAATGACGTCAAACTTTGCGTACAATTCATAAATCACGATATGAACCTATTTCAAAACCTTAGTCAACTCTTCCAACCTAAAGCTTTTGAATTTAGAATTTTCCTTCTGAAACCACTCCGAACTTCTCGAAATCCAATTCTGTCCACACGTACGAGTCGTAATACATGAAGTGAAGCTACTTAGGCCTCAAACCGCCAAACAACGCGCTAGAGCTCAAAACGACCGGTCGGGTCGTTACATTCTCCCCCACTTAAACATACGTTCGTCCTCGAACGTGCCAAGAACTATTCTAGATTTTTCCAAAATCACTGTTTAACACCTCGTGCACCTACTGTGCCACCACAACCCAGTTGAGCACATTAGCGTGAGCCAGACGGAAGATCCTCCCTTTTTATTTAGTCATTAAGTTTTAGAACCAAATTCCAACCTCCGAATTTCACTACAAGGCTCGATTCTAACATACGAACGCCGTATCAATCACTACATAGTGTACCAAAACATGATCATTCACCTTTGCTGAAGTCACACCATGAACCGCATGATTTGCATGCCCATGATAACATCCTCCGAGCACAATAGTTGCAATTTCACGAATTTGATGCCTGCAATACGCCTCATAACACATGTAAGCCCTGTCCCAACTCTTGCAATACCTCCACGACGAAAGAGATGTGTAGAAACTCATAACTACCTAATAAAACAATAAATCATGGGGTCCTTTCACCTGACAAGTACCATTACTTCATTCTAAACTGAATAACGATATTTTCTCTTTAATATACCCTACTTAACTCCGATCGCACTGATCTCAGGTCAAATAATCTCGTCTCACTAAGTACAAACTGCTCAGGCAATAAGCCACCTCAAACACTGACCAAGATCTCATATAACACCATCAATGTGCCGACAAGCCACAACTTGATTATGAGATATAAAGAGGAACAAACTCCGGAAAAGAACTATCCAGCTCGTGTAACAAATAAAACGGCCAAGCCTATGTTATGGTTCCATCTCAGAGATAAGAAACAAGGCACACAAATAAGTATAGAGAACCGTACTTAGAATCTCACTGTTGCGGCGTGCAACCCGATCCAACTATGACACTGTTGCGGCGTGCAACCCGATCTGAACAACATACTCGTAGCAGCGTGACACTTGATCCACACAGCAATCAATAAGGAAACACCCATCAAGCCATAATGCTTATACTTACGAATGCTCGAATATCGACCACAAGCACGACAAGTGCATAATACAAGCCCTGGGGAGACGGATAGCGCCATACGCTACAAAAACCCAAGCACGACTAAGGTGCAATAAATGACCCGCATCTCGAGAACCATCCTGCTCATATAATACCACAAGATACATGGGACCATAACACATGTGCGAATAATCAAGTTGTCTCACAACCCACATGGAATTATAGAGTATTACATGGAATAGTTGACGACGGGAATAACATCTAATGCCCGAAGACTCCTCCGTAAGCAATGCTATGACGAATGAACACATCCGACCTGACGTAGAGCACACATTCACATTAGACCCACCAACGGACCTCAAACCGATTTTGATCATACCATACTGGGCCAACAACCTTTCAAGGATCCAAAATGGCCCTATTCATGACACACACGAGCAACTCCCCTAGTCCACAACCAAAAGAATAGAGTGCCTTCCAGGCATAAACTCTCACATTAGTGATAGTATCATAATCTCCATACTTGGTTTCAATCCTTAAGAAGTGACTAACATGACACACTTATACAATTTTCTCGTGGGATATGCTCTCACGACCTTCCGCACCAGGTAGCAAAGTCTGCACCCCCCACTACCAACCGTACTAATCCTGTAAAGCAAATCAAGAATCCACAATTGAATACACAATGCTTCCTATACAAGACACCATTCTTAGGCGACACTAAGATAATTCCAGCTTACTCTGAAATTCTGAATCCTTTTCCCCGCTCCTCAGAGCTCGAGACATTCCTAACAAAACTAAACCGTAACCCTGATCCTCAACTTCCAATTTCTGTATCGCTCATTGCACTGTCATGCCGCTATGCGATAATATAAGAACTTCATCATAAACCCTGAACCCCCAGTAGAAAAAATACCTCCTTGGCTAGAAAGTTTTCACTTAACGCATTTCAGAAGAACCATTGCAACACACACCTAAATTCCCAAAATCACAGAAAATACAAACCTCAAGTCGTGGTCTAAGCCGCGATAACTCTTTCAGAATTCATTTACACAACAAGGCCATTTGATCTAAATACCTCCCAAATCAATCAAGTTATGGTAGTTGTACAGCCCGCACGTACAACCATAAACCATATGTATAAATAACAAACCAAAGGAACTGATCATTGCCACAATCATGCTGATTCAAACCATTACTAACCGACCCAACTTCTTCAGATTTACTCTTGACTACCTTAGAAATAATAATATCTCCAGTCAAAAACATACCAAACTCAATCAACACTCATCTCGAGTAACCCAAATCACAAGACCACATTTTCTCGATACCCATAAACCATCTCATACCTTCTTCAAGTGCACAATAGCATCTCCAACTGGTACACCCATTCTGCAAGACCTTCCGCGAATCCGAAGCTATTTCTCCCTTTCCTCCAATACTACCCCACAGATCTAATGATAACATACAAAATTCCCCAAGTATTCTTTACACTCTGCTGCAAAATTTTGGTCTGAAGCCAGACAACGAACCCAAAATCCTTAGACACCGCGCGTACATCCTTGAACCCATTAGAACCACTATTCAAAATCACCCACTCTGACCTAGTCCCGAATATAATCAAGCTCCATCGCTCTGTTAGCATATGAACACTCCCCAATAAGAAACTAAATTAATTCTTTTCCTTGTACATCACGTCCACAAGAAGTATAAACTCTGAGTCTTCCCAAAACCTGGGCTTGAATTGATGAGGAGAAATATAGCACATATTCATCAAGTTCATTGCTCGAATTACCCCTGATGTTTTCATTTCTTAGTCATAAATAATACACCAATACACTGATAACCAGAAACCACACAAGCAGACAACCACGTGATCCAATCGTAGACGGTGGGCTCCCCCACTTAGCTTTAAGCTACCATCACATAATGTAGAACCCACAAAGATTTCTCCTTCTCAATCACCATGATATCGCACTATTAACCGGCCAAATTTCTTTAAATATCTTGTTAAACTCTTCATGAACATTCCGAATTATCAGCCACAATTGCATATTCGACCTTACGCCGAGTAGTAAGTAGAACTCTTCGTAGAAATTTCATCAAAATCACGCAACCGCTAACCTGCTCACAGGAGATAGCCCAGCTGTGGAATTCCATACCGACATCTCCCAATGATGCTGCGCTGGGTATACCACAAAATCAGTAAACCCCCCTGAGCACATGCTCGTCCACCAGATGTGCAAGTCTATTCAATCCCCGTTGACATCAACTGAAAGTCCGACAATACATTCTAAACTCGAAGTCACGTTGTATCCTAAAACGATAATCAAGCTTTCACACCCCTCTTCACTTGAAGCAAACTCCTCTCTGCCAGATTCAATCTTCCTCAGTACAGTAGCCACCATCCCAATGAAATTTACAGACTTAGTCGTTTCCCACCATAATCCCCAAAACGTTCTACACTTTATCAAGGCATGTGGCTATCCTACCGCAGAATCCATATGCTACTCTGTCACTCCCACTTTGGTTAAATCATCTCCTTTAAGAAACTTCTTGACATCTACTTTTCATACTTGACCTGCAAGCAAATCAACCATCGCAAGACACCTCCCACCATGTCCTTCCTCATCCTTCGCTACTCAAATATTGCCTCAAATCAAAATCCATCTCTATAGCACATAAAACTAATAAATTGATACCAACGCTAAGCCTACCCGAAGATCAGCTTTCTCGAACCATCAATTTAGAAACACCAATTAGATTCTGAAACCACTACACACCGCCATCTCTGACAACCATTTCTCAGGCACCATTTCACAACACCCTACCCCAAAGGAAAATCAAAGAAGACCACAACACCGGTGAGGCTTAATGAGTTCAACAAGGACGACGACACCACATCATAATTGAGAATTCTACCACGCCTAAAAATATCAAGTCTCGTTACTTCATCATCCCAAGCCAGAACATCCATAGACCGATTGATTGCTTATCCCAAATAAAATCTATCCCTAGTAAACCCTTTTGAGCCTATACATGTGCACAAAGTGAATATAATCTTTACCGTTTCTCAAATAACTTGCCAACCACTCAAGGTGATAAGGCTCGGCCTAATATATATATATATATATATATATATATATATATATATATATATATATATATATATATATATATATATATATATATTACTAAATCAATTTCAATTCCTAAGTCTACCCGGACATAAACATGCTTTAACCACGTACGGATTCTCATCACCTCGTACGTACGTAGCACCCACAACTAGTACCACATAACAATTACATCACCAAGGGGTAGTTTCCCCCTCACAATGTTAGACATGAGACTTACCTCTCTCTGAAGTTCCATAATCGGCTCCAACGCCTCTCTAATACCTCAACTCAAAGCCAAACTTCCCAAAACTAGTGAAACAACGTTTAAATCAATCAAAATATACTCCAATGCTTACAATTTAACAAAGTATAATGATTCCCAATTCCGCTCGAAAAGTCAATAAAGTCAATCATTGGGCTCACGTGCCCTGATTCCGAAAATATTTGAAGATAAACTTTACCTATAACACCACGAACTCAAATATATAATTTATTCCTAATTCCATTTCCAAAATCATTGTGAAAACCCAAAATTATCAATTCTAGGACTTCCTCGTGAAATCCCACAATTTCCATGAATTTCCATGTAGAAATCCATATATAATCCAAGTATTTAACTTGTAATAGGAGATCACTTACCTCGTGTAGCTGGATGAAAAAACGCTCAAAATAGCTCGTCAACTTCGGCCAACCCAAGAGAAAATGAGAGAAATTAGAGCTAAGTCTTGATTTAAAAGCACCACTGCCATCGACTTTTGCACCCGTGAATCTCTTACCGCACGTGTAGAGAAAACCATCGCAGGTGCGGTTCTCTCCAAGCCAGGCAAATCCGCTTCTGCGGACCAAATTTTGCTCCCGTGCGACCGCTTCTGCGGTCCACTCCACGCTCTTGTGCGCTCGCACATGCGAAAACCTTTCGCTTCTACGACCTCAGCTGCCCAACTCGCTTTTCGCTTCTGCGGATCATTCTTCGCATCTGCGAGCTCGCTGATGCGGAAATATCCTCGCATCAGCGGCCATCCTAGCTCAGTCCAAATGTCTCTTCTGCGACCACAATGCCGCACCTGCGGGCTCGTACCTGTGACCCTTTCCATGCATGTACGATTGCACCATATCCCAGTTGCCTCAACACTTCACCCAAGTCCAAACTCGATTCGTTCAATCAGATTCGCACTTGGGGCCCCCGGGACCCCATCCAATCACAAAAACAAGTCCCAATACCTTATACAAACTTATCCAAAAGCTTGAAACACCAAAAATAACATCAAAATTATGAATCAACGATCAAAATCTTTCTTTCAACTTCCAAACTTCGATGAATGAGTCCGAATGATATCAAAACATTCCGAAATGACGCCAAACTTTGTGTACACGTCACAAATCATGATACGAACCTATTCCAAGGATCAGAACCCCAAACGGACATCGATAACACCAATTCCTACTTCGAACCAAACTTAAGAAATTCTTAAACGTTCGAAATGCTAACCTTCCATAATAAGCGTTGAAATGCTTTCGGACCACCCGATACTCAATTCGAACATACGCCCAAGTCCAAAATCATCATACGTACCTATCGGAACCTTCAAACCCCAATTTTGAGGTCCTTTAATCAAAATTTAAACCTTAGTCAATTTTTCCAACCTAAAGCTTCCGAATTTAGAATTTTCCTTTCGAAACCACTCCAAATTTCCTGAAATCCAATTCGGATCACACGTATAAGTTGTAATACATGAAGTGAAGCTACTCAAGGCCTCAAAATAGCTCCTCAACTTCGGCCAACCTAGAAGAAAATGAGAGAAATTAGAGCTAAGTATCGATTTAAAAGCACCACTGCCATCGACTTTCGCACCTGCGAATCTCTAGCCGCACGTGTAGCAAAACCATCGCATGTGCGGTTCTCTCCAAGCCAGGCAAATCTTCTTCTGCGGACCAAATGTTTCTCTCGCGTGACCGCTTCTACGGTCCACTCCATGATCCTGCGCGCTCGCACATGCGAAAACCTTCCACTTCTACGACCTCAGCTGCCTAACTCACTTTCCGCTTCTGCGGAGCATTCTTCACATTTGCGAGCTCGCAGATACGGAAATATCCTCGCATCAGCGACCATCCTAGCTCAGTCCAAATGTCGCTTCTGCGACCACAATGTTGCACCTGCGGGCTCGTACCTGCGAACCTTTCCATGCATGTACGATTGCACCATATCCCAACTGCCTCAGCTCTTCACCCAAGTCCAAACTCGATCCGTTCAATCGGATTCGCACTTGGGGACCCCGTCCAATCACACCAACAAGTCCCAATACCTTATGCAAACTTATCCAAAAGCTTGAAACGCCAAAAATAACATCAAAATCATGAATCAATGATCAAAATCTTTCTTTCGACTTCCAAACTTCGACGAATGAGTCCGAATGATACCAAAACATTCCGAAATGATGCCAAACTTTATGTACAAGTCACAAATCACGATACGAACCTATTTCAAGGCTCGAAACCCCAAACAAACATCGATAACACCAATGCCTACTTCAAACCAAACTTAGGAAATTCTTAAACGTTCGAAATGCCAACCTTTCATAATAAGCATTGAAATGCTTTCGGACCACCCTATAATCAACCCGAACATACGCCTAAGTCCAAAATCATCATACAAACCTATCGGAACCGTCAAACCCCAATTTTGAGGTCGTTTACTCAGACGTTAAACCTTAGTCAACTCTTCCAACCTAAACCTTCCGAATTTAGAATTTTCCTTTCGAAACCACTCCAAACTTCATGAAATCCAATTCGGACCACACGTATAAGTTGTAATACATGAAGTGAAGCTACGCAAGGCCTCAAACCACCGTACGACGTGCTAAAGCTCAAAATGACTGGTCGGTCGTTACACACAAATTGGCATGTTAAAGAAACACAAAAAATCCCGTAGAAGGCATGACTCACACAAGAAACCACAACCGTTCTAACACCAAATAACAATGAACAACCAAGCACAATAAAATGCAGATGAATGATTGAAGGAAGAACAATGACCATTCAAATCAACAAGTTGTTCCGACATGGAATGTACAATGAAAATCACTACCGAGGTACCGCCTCGTATTCACATTTCACAATGTTAATCACAATCTTTCATTATATCACCGCGTGAACCTTACATTAAGTTTTGAAAATATTTTTTCTCGAAATAGCTACACGCGTTTTAGCCTAACTTATCTCACTGCGTGGCTTCAAGTAGTTCCCCTACTAACAACAGGTGTATCAAGCCCACCTTATATCACCGGATGCATATCAACCCCTAGACTTATACCACTACATGCGTATCAATATCACAACACAATCACAACTCGCACCACAAGTACCCATATGACACAACCTGCCACAAAATCAACAACACCAATATTTCCACAACAAATAGTCCATGGCTCAACCACAATATGTACAAGAATTTCAATAATAATAAAATGAATGAGAATGCTCAACAAGAAAAGGTATATCCAAAATTAACAACTTCGCCTCAATGTGATAACATCTATTACAACTTCAACACCAATAACTCAACAAGATGAAAACTGTTCTTTTGGCCATAATTTACTCTAGATTTTAGAGGAGATCTGGAATACTATCTGGTACGAACACTAGGATATTATCGTTGTATAGAAATAGTGTTTTTATTCTTTAATTATATTAATTTGCAGCACTCGATAGCGATTTTGCTTTAGGCTACTGTTGGAGCAAAATTAATTTACACTTCAAACATTTTCAGATTTTGGAGTAAATTAAGTTGATGTAAAGGAAAAAACTTTTTCGTACGTTCTTCGGACATTACTTTAACGCAAAGCTATTGTTTCTCCCACTATGAATTGATATGATATGATATATATATATATATATATATATATATATATATATATATATATATGAGAGAGAGAGAGAGAGAGAGAGAGAGAGAGAGAGAGAGAGAGAGAGCATGAAATAACAACTTCAATTAAAAGTAATTCAACAATTAAGAGGTAACAAGACAATAAGGATGGCAATAACATCAACTAAAGCATATAAGAGCAAAATAACAAGAGGTAGAACAAGTGCTAACAACGTCAAATAGAGCATGTAAGAGTAGATTAACAATGAGAGATATAGCATGTTATAACATGGAAAGAGTCTAGATAATCTAAACCAGTCAAATACCACATACAGCCCGTGTACCCACTCGTCACCTTGCATACATGGTTTTAACATAACACAAATAGCACAATCAATCCAAATCCTAAGGGGTAGTTTCCACCACACAAAGTCAACAAGATACTTATCTCAACTAGGCCAACTCAACCCTCCGAAATAGCTTTTCCCCTAAAATTTGCCTCCACAATGCTCAAATCTAACCAAAAATGACTTAATAACATCAAACAATGCAAGAGAAATTAATTACAATAAATAAATTTATGATCTTTATATTTTCCCCAAAAGGAATCGGGAAATAAACGTCTCTAACTCATTTTTAATTTTTAAAATTTAAGACATAACCCTATGTCCTGATTTAAAGAATTAAATGGGTTTTCAATTAAAATTATGGATTAAAGCTTAAACCAAGAGAATGAATCAAAGAGAAATACTTAGGTTATGGTTTAGACCTTATCCCATGGAAGAAACTTGAAAACATGTTTGAATTCTCCCAATCCTAAACTTTCAAGATGAGAAACACTCCAACAACATTAGTAGCCAAACACGCCCAGTTGTTCTGCCTCTTTTCTTATGCCAAATGATCCCGAAACTCACTTTTGAATCACTCCATTTGATCTTATAATTAAGGGGATATGTTGATTTCAATATTTCGAAATAGTGGAGATTTTTAAATACGAATTTAGTAGTAATTTCGTAATTATTCTGAAAAATCTGGCAACCCAACTCTTAGTAAAATGATCAAAGATACGATGTCGAAACTTGATGGATTCAGTTGCTATGGTTTCAAATTATGATACAGATATAATGGCTTAGTCAAAACTAAATTCAAAGGCCTTTTGCTCAATATGGTAGCCTTTATGCTCAAATCGACGTCGAAAACGAAAACAATCACCATACAACCCAAAATTATCCAGAACTCATTGGAATTTAACCAAACTTTTGGACATGTCCAAAATCATCATACAAACTTATTGAAATAATTAAAATCTGATTTTGAGTTCGTTTACCTAAAAGTCAAACCTTGGTCAATTCTTCCAACTTAAAACTTCTAAAACGAGAATCATTCTTCCAAATCTATCCCAAACCACTTGAAAACCGAAACCAACCATACATGCAAGTCATAATACATAATATGAAGCTACTCAAAGTCTCAAACAATCAAATGGAAAGATAAAGCTCAAAACGACAGGTCAGTTCGTTACAAGATATGAAGTATTAATGGTATTGGCACATGAGTTACCTGTGCAGAATGTGAGTTGTCCATGTGATTGGGACCTGTAATAAGGGCGCAAGATGCCTAGTGATTAGGGTTCATGAACTGGGACCTGTGACTTGTGGTTATGAGGTGTGGTACCTCGGGAAAATTCTTGAATAAACCTTGTGTGAAAGCGGTTGTTCTTATTGAGTTGTCACTTGTTTTTCTTACTTGGTTTCACCGGACTTAAACTGTATTCAGCTTGCTCTACGGCGTTATTACATATTGTGCCTTGTTGCTAATTGTTGCTTCTAGTTTTCTAGTACAAGTATTGTTTTTTGTTACTTTACAATGCGTAGCTTTATATTGATATTATTCCCTGTTAGTTTCACAGTCGTACTTGTATAGGTTATTAAATACTAGTAGGTGTCTTGACTGTCCCTCGTCACTACTCCACCAAGGTTAGTCCTGGTACTTACTGGGTACCACTGTGGTGTACTCATGCTATGCTTTCTGTATATTTTTGTGAAGATCCAGGTACTTCGGAGTTTGTTGATCATTAGCTAGTTGATCAGGCATTGTTGTGGAGACTCAAGGTATACCTGCCGTCGCGTTCACAGGCCTCAGAGTCACCTTCTGATATTTTACTTTATACTATTTATTTCTATTCCGGATCAGTTGTACTTAAAAATTTTCTAGTGAACTCAGTAGAGCATATTACTTGTACTACCGGTTTTGGCATATTGTATGGTACTTAGGATTGTTGCTTTATTATAGAAATTTATATTTCATGCTTAATAGTTGTTTTTGGTTAAATTTTGTTTTTTATCTGGTGAGTGTTAGGCTTACCTAGTCTTAGAGATTAGTTGTCATCATGATATCCTACGAAGGAAAATTGGGGTTGTGACACTAATAAGATTCATGATTGAAGTTGGGATTGAAGAATCTGAACTAAAACTGATTATGTGATGTGTTAATGTGCTTAGAAGGGTGAATCACTATTCCTAAATACATCCTACCCATCCCTTAGCCCACATTACAACTATGAAAAGTCCTAATTGATTTTAGATCGAGCAAGACTAAATTAGTGGAGATTTAAATTATGGGCAAGTCTATGGTACTAATTGCATGCATGTGACTTCTTTGTGAGAGTAAGCGACTTTCTTTGATGCATGTGAGTCCTTAAAATATATTGAGCATGTGATTTGAATGCGTGGATTCAACTTACTTTCTTGTTCTTGTTGTGAGGGCACATGGTTTTCATGAGGGATATGTATCATTATTAGACTTCTCTATGATGTTGGGTGTTCAAGCCATGAGTGCATTGTGAGATTGAGTCGGTTTTTGATGCTAGGATTATTATGAGCATGTTGTTTTCGTTGTAAATGTTTCATTTGAAGAATTCCATAAGAAAAAAAGAAGTGTATGTGATTGCATATGCTAAGATTTAATTGTTGCTATCAACCATAGTCATTGGTATAGTGTGCTTCTATAATTATGTGTAAATTGTTGGTTGACTTGAGGACGAGCAACGTATAAGTGTGGGGTAGTGATATTTGGCTATAATTATATATTGTTAGTACATTACGTACCTTAGATTTTGGTATTTTTAATGCTAAATTGACTATGTTTATGCTTAATTGAGTTTATTTTATGTGTAGGTACTTTAGAGATCAAATTGAAGCAAAGTAGAGATTTTATGTGTTATTTATACACTACAAGAATGAATTCATGATTATTTAATTATTGGATAATTATTAAAGTTTAATATTTCAAAAGAAGACGAAAGAAACAATTGCAAAGAATTGAGAAGTTAAGGAAAATAATGAGAAACGAAGCAGAAGTTAGGCAGCAATTAAAAGAATGCCCAAGCAGACGTGAAACACTACTGGATTCAGTGCTAGGCCAGCGCCTCGCACTGGTCTGGATGCTGTGGTGTGTGATTTAAGCTAGATAGTCTCCTATCACTAGGCTCACCAACCAACCTGGACTTTTTTATTATTATTATTCCTACCGGATATCAAAAAAAACCTGAGACAAGGTTATTTGGGTCCTACACATCCCCAACTTATAAAAAAGGGGTCCTAAACCTAATTTGGAGGATATCTAACATACATTGAAGGGGAATTCACGTGAGGGAACACAGACCACACTTGGAGGAGGCTTCCAACTAGTTTTTCTTCTCTTCCCTTCCTTTAATCTTATAGTTAATTAGTTCTAGAGTTTTGGGTGCTACATGAACATTGTAGTTTGAAGCTTGAATTGTTATTATTATTTTAATATATTGGTTTATTTATTCAGTATTGCGCTTAATTATTTGATTACCAATTAAATACTATCTACGAATCTAGGATTGAACTCGGGAGAGGGAATTCTAGATTGCATCTTGAAATCGAGCATCAGGAACGGATTTGCCGTTAGGATAGGAATATACCTAATTGCTTTGATTGGTTATTATATGGGAATTATTAATGCGTTCTTATTTATCCTAATTCCATAAGAATATAGGCGTTAGGTTAGCTTGAATAGGCGATTAGTACTTCGGGAGAAGGCTACGAGTAATATTAACTCTGTCAATCAATAAACTAGATAATTTAATTAGACGATTTAAGTGAAAACTCAACGGGATTGTTAGATAACCCATAGCTCTGGAATGTTTTCTCCCGTTGAATTCATCTCTGAGATTGTAGACTTATTTTCTTTAATTTTTTATTTTTCGACTCTAGATTAGTTGTAGTTAATAATCTTTAGAAAAGTGCTTGAATAGATTAATTGTCGTAGTTTAATTTAGTAAATAGTTAATCACAAGTCCTTGTGGGTACGATATCTGGACTTACAATCCTATATTACTTGTCGACCACGTATACTTGCGTGTGCGTTTTGGAGCAACGAGTTTTGGTGTTGTTGCCGGGGACTTAGAAATTAATTGTTTTACTAGATTAGATATTTACTTTTGGTATATTCAATATTTTTCTATCTTAGTATAATATTTTATTATATTTGTTGACATGGCATCTTGGAAAGAGAATTGGTCAAATATTGGTTATTCTTATTTTGGTGATCCCTGTCCATATTATGTAGGATCATACTTGTGGCAAAATTGTGAATATCAATCTTACGGGTGGAATTTTTGTAATCTGTGTGGTTGTCAAGGTGGCTATTGGGATGGTTTTCCTAATTCTTTTTACCCTTCCTCGAACCCTTATTATGATATTTCTAATAATATTTATGAGTTTGATAGGAGCAATGAAGTGGGGGATGTGGAACGTGCTGCCCGTATTATGGACATGATGAGGCAAGTAGTCGAGCAACAAGATGAAATTCACAAAAAGACTGCCTTAGCAATAAAAGGACTGCAAGCTAGAATGGATGAATTAATGGCCAATTTTCAAGAAGAACCTCAACTCGACGAAGCGAGCGATTTCCCACAAGAAGATAACTTTGAAGAAGCAGATATCATGAGCCAATCTTGGCTAGAGGAAACGCTCAACTGGCTCAAATGAATAAAAAGGTTGAGGCTTCTGATACTCCACAATCAATTTTTGTTAGATCATCCCAACAATTTCATAAAAAGAATCTACCAAAACTCAATACGTAAAATCCCAAAACCTTGTGAGATATAAGTCACAAGCTCTAAATATAGTACCGAACAATCCTATACATCACTGTCTATCAAAATGTAAAGAAATAAGAAAAGAAGGGGATAGAAGGGAACTCCGAGGCATGCAGACGTGGGCAGGTGTACCTTGAAATTTCCAAAGCAGCAACACAACGCACTAATATTGAGGCTGATAGGATGTACCTGGATCTGCGCAAAAACATATGCAGAAGCATACTATGAGTATACCACAATGGTACCCAGTAAGTGCCAAGCTTAACCTCTGTAGAGTAGTGACAAGATCAAGTCAGGGCCCTATTGGGAATATTAGGAAAAACAAGGCAGAAGATATAATGATGTAACGAAATGATAGAGAAGTGTAATAGAAATTCAGAGAAGATAACAACACGGAATCAAAGAAGACAATTACAATACGTAAGGAAACACGAATATTACAAGTTAAGGAACATCAACAACGACAACAACAATATAGCAAATAGAGCAAAACAACAAGGGCACTCCAGAGTTCATTCTTCTTTATGTGTCATATTCAAGTTGTAGCTTGTTGGTGCATTTATGGAGTCATAAAATCCTGGGCAGTGTGTGAGATGGCTTATTGCCTGAGCAGCTTGTACTGGGTGAGACGAGGTTATTGGGCCTAAAATTAGTGCAATCAGATTGACATGAGGTATATTAAAGAGCAAATATCATTATTCCGTTCAGAATAAGGTAACGGTCCTTGTCAGGAGGATAGACTCCATGATTTGTTGCTTCGGCAAGTAGTTATGAGTTTCTACATATCTCTTTCATCATGGCGGTATTGTGAGGATTGAAACTGGGCTTATATGTGTTATGAGGTATACTATGGGCATCGGGTCCTTGAATTTGTAGTTGTTGTGCTTGGGAGAGGTTGCTTTGGGCAAATGAGTGATGTGGTGCATTGAGTGATGTCAGCATGGGTGCATGATCATGTGTGGGTTCAACGTGTGGAGATTGAAACAGTATTCGTATGTTAGAATCAGGTCTGGTAGAGGAAATTTCGGATATTGGAATTAGGTTCTAAATCTTGTTAGCTAAGGTTATAAGGAAGATCTTCAGTATGGCTCGAGATAAAGTTCTCAGCTGGGTTGTGGTGGCACGGGTAAGTACACAAGGAGTTGAATAATGATTTTGGGGAAACTCCGGAGTAGTTCTTAGCACGTTCGAGGACGAAAGTATGTTTAAGTGGGGGAGAATGTAACTACCTGACCGGTCATTTTGAGCTCTAGCATGTCGTTTGGCGGTTTGAGGCCTTGAGTAGCTTCACTTCATGTATTATGACTTGTACATGTGGTCGGAATTGAATTTTGGGAAGTTCAGAGTTGATTTGGAAAGCAAATTCTAATTTCGGAACTTTAAGTTGGAAGAATGGACTAAGGTTTAACTTTTGAGTAAACAATCTTGGAATCGGGATTTGAAGGTTCCAATAGGTTCGTATGATAATTTCGTACTTAGGCGTATGTTCGGGTTGAGTATCAGGTGGTCCGGAAGTATTTCGGCGCTTAATATAGAAGTTGGCATTTTGAAGGTTTTAAAAATTTCTTAAGTTTGAATTTAAGTGGAATTTGGTGTTATCGAAGTCCGTTTGGGATTCCTAGCCTTGGAATAGGTTCGTATTTGGACTTATGACTTGTGCGCAAATTTTGGCGTCATTCCATAATGTATTGATATGATTCGGACGCGTTCGTCAAAGTTTAAAAGTTTGAAAGTTTAAAGAAAGGTTTTGATCGTCAATTCATAGATTTGATGTTGTTGGGCATGATTCGAGGCTTTGACTAAGTCTGTATTGTGTTTTGGGTTGTATTGGTACGTTCGGATGGGATCCTGGGGGCCTCGGGTTGGATATGGATTGAAAACGGATTGAAACTTGGAGTTGAGGACCTGCTGATGCTGCTGATGTTTGGTGCCATCGCACCTGCGGAAGGAGTGGCCGCATGTGTGGTCACGCAGATGCGAAGTGTCCATCGCAGGTGCAATTTTTGTGGAGGAAGTCTGGGAGTGCAGGTGCGAGGAAATTTCCGCACCTGCAAAGCCGCAGATGCGGAGAAGATGTCGCAGAAGCAAAGGTTGGCTAAGAAGGCTTGGGCCGCAGAAGCGGACATGATCACATAGGTGCGCGAGTGCAGAATCGCTTGAGGCTCACAGAAGCAAAAGCGCAAATGCGCTACTTGGGACGCAGAAGCGAGGGCTACTGGGTTGAGCTGGAGCCACACCTGCGATGGATTTTCCGCAGGTGCAGATCCACAGAAGCGGCTAATTGACCGCAGGTGCGAAGGTTGCTGGGCAGTGGGGTATTTTTAATCCGAGACATAGCCTATTTCTCTCACATTTTCATTTCGTTGGGCAATTTTTGGAGCTCTTAGAGGGGAGATGTTCATCAGCTATGTCGAGATGAGTAATTCCCACACATTGTGAGTTATATACATGGTTTATATGTGGATTTGAACATGGAAATTAGTAGAAATTTGGGATTTTGGTAGAAAATCTAAAAATTAGTATTTTTGGATTTTGACCACGAAATTGGACATGGAATTTGGAATAAATTATAGATTTGAGTTCGTGGTGTTATGGGTAAAGTTTATCTTCGAAAATTTTCGGAATCCGGGCACGTGGGCCTGAGGGTTGACTTTATTGATTTATCGAGCAAAGTTGGGAATTGTTATAAAATGTTAAATTGTAAGAATTGGAGTATATTTTGAATGAATTACACTTTTGTTTGACTAGTTTAGGATCGATGGGCTTTGGTTTGAGGTGTTAGAGAGGCGCGGGAGCTGGTTATGGAACTTCGGAGCGAGGTAAGTTTCATGTATAACCTTGTGAGGGGGAAACTACCCCTAGGTGATATTTATTATTATGTGAAACTAGTTGCTGGTTCTACGTACGCATGAGGTGACGAGAGTCCGCACGTAGCTAAAGCATGATTATGTCCGGGTAAACTTAGGAATTTATCATATAATATTTGAATTGTTTGGACTCATTTTTGCTAGCTTAATTAATTAAAATTTTTAACTGAAATTGATTTAGAGACATATAAATATATTAGGCCGAACTTTATCACCTTGAGTTGTTGCCAAGATATTTGATAAATGTAAAGGGGTATATTTATTATTGTGCCCATGTACTGTATTGTAAGCACGTGTCTCGTAATTCGATAATTTTCTTCCTTTCTTATGGAGCGGGCTGAATGTTTCAGTAGTATAATAGATGCATCTATGGTTCGTGTCGCTCGACCCTCGGCAATGTACACATTATTCTGGATTGGGCAGAATGACCTCGGCATAATCGTATGTTATATCGCTAGTAGTCCGAACATTCACGAGACTATCTTTCCATGGATGCCCGATATTTTATATGGTATTCCTTATTCATCAGATCTTGGCACTTGACAATTTCTGAGTTGTTAAGGTAGAATACAAGATTGGGAAATTCATACGTTAAAAGAAATGTTTGGAAGATTATGTAACTTACATATTTACCCCATTATTGTTGTGTGCTTCATATTTGCTTATGATTTATTATATTGCTTTATTGCACCTCTAGTAATGTCGATGTCGACCCCTCGTCACTACTTATTTGGGGTTAGGCTAGATACTTATTGGTTACGCGTTGATTTACGTACTTATGCTACATTTCTGCACTAAATGTGCTGGATTGGACAGGTTCATTTGGTGATCATCTTGGCGCGTAGGCGCACCTGTTGAGGAGACTTTATGTGAGCTGCAATCCAGGCTACACATCGCAGTCCATGGAGTATCCATCATACTATTTATTTTATCCCGTCTCATTTACATTCTAGACAGATGTTGTATTATTATTGTACTCCTTAGTAAATGCTAATGCGCTTGTGACGCCGGGTTTTGGGATATTATAGTTGGTGCTTATGGTTTTGTATATTATCATCGCCCATGGATTTAAACGTATAAATTTCCTTAATAAAATTCATGATTTTGAATTTAATAAAATGAGTAATTAAATTGATCAATCATTGTTGGCTTGCCCGACGGCAGCGTTAGGCGCCATCGCGACCTAAGTGGATTTTGGGCCGTGATAGCTTGGTATCAGAGAGTTAGGTTCACTTGGGTCTCACGAGTCATGAGCAAGTCTAGTAGAGTTTTGCGGATCGGTACGGAGACGTCTGTACTTATCTTCGAGAGTCTACAGGACTGTTACGAGCACTTCCCTTATTGATTCCACGTCGTGCGATTTGATTTCCGTTTAAGCTTATGCCTTCATTCCTTTCCTACTCATTCTTATACGATGTTGAGAGCTTGTGTCAATCGGGCATCGAGGAGTTGTAGTGGTACTACAGACGTGGAGCAGGATGTTTCTCTCCACGTATTCGAGTGAGTTATTATCGTCTTCTTGTGGAAGGGTGTTTTGTCATCTCAGTCTGGTATCGGTATTGTCTAAGGTTTTGAGGTTGTGCACTGACTGTTATGATGTTCATGCAATATTGATGTAAATAGTAGGGTGCTTATTTATGGATCACGGCAGTGCATGACTCGAAAGCAGGATTTCTCAGTTCATGGTTTAAAGGTTCGGCATTTAATTACAGCGGAGGAAAGGTAATTGGACTATGGGTGTTCAGGCTCTGGTTGATGGAGTAACGAGACTTGATATTTCTGAGCGCGGTAGAATTCTTATTTGTGACATGGTTTCGTCGTCCTTGTTGGAACGCATTAAGGCCTATGGGTGTTAGGGCCTCCTTTGATTTTCCTTATGGACAGGGTGTTGTAGAATGGTGCCTAAGCAATGGTTATCAGATATGGTGGTAGGTGTTGGCTTCAGAGTCGAATTGGTGCTTCCAACGTTGATGACTCGAGGGAAATGATCTTTGAGGAGGCTTAAAATTGGTAGTAATTTATTAGTTCGGGTGCTACATGTATGGATTTTGATTTGAGGCAGCAATTGGGCAGCAAAGAATGAGGAAGGACATGTGGGAGGTGTCTCACAGTGGTCAAATTACTAGCAGGTTGAGTATGAAGAGTAGAGGCCGAGAAGTTGCTTAAAGGAGGTGGTTTAACCGAAGTGGGAGTGGCAGAGTAGCATATGGATTCTATGGCTGGAAAGCCACTTATCTTGAGAAAAGTTTAGAGCGATTTGGGAATCATGGTGGATAATGACTACGCCTATGCATTTCATTTGGGATGATGGTTTTCGGACGGAGGAAGCTTGATTATGGCAGCGGGAGTTAGCTAGAAACAAAGAGGTGTGAAATGTGACTTTGAGTTTGGAACGTATTGTCGGACTTTCAATTGATGTCAATGGGTAAGGAACATACTTGTACAGCTGGTGGACGAGCACAGGCTCAGGAGGGTTTAATGAATTCATGGTAGTTGTACTCAGTACAACGTCGTTGGGAGATATCGGTAGGGAATTCCACAAGTGGGTTATCTCCTGTGAGCAGGTTAGAGGCTGCGTAATGTTGACGAAGTTTCTACGAAGAGTTCTACTTACTACCCGGTAGAAGGTCGAATATGTGATTGTGACTGATAATTCGGAATGTTCATGAAGAGTTTAACAAGGGACTATGAGAAGTTTGGCAAGTTGATGGTGCGAGGTCATGGTAATAGAGAAGGAGGAATCTTTATGGGTTCACATTATGTGATGGTAGCTTAAAGCTAAGTGGGGGAACCCATTGTCTACGATTGGATCATGTGGTTGTCTGCTGGTGCGGTTTCTGGTTATCAGTACATTGGTAGGTTATTATGACTAAGAAAATAAAACATCGGGGGTAATTCGAGCGGAGAACTTGATGAATGTGTGATATACTTCGCCTTATCGATTCATGTGCAGTTTTGGAAAGACTCAGAGTTTATTCTTCTGGTGGATGTGATGTACAAGGAAAAGAAGTCAGTCGGTTGCTTCTTTCAGAAGGTGTTCATGTTGTAGCAGAGCGTTGGAGTTAGGTTATATTCGGGACTAGGTCAGAGTGGGTGACTCTCAACAATGGTCCTAGTGGGTTCAAGAATTAAAGTGTAGTGCCTAAGGATTTAGGGTCCATTGTGTGGTTAAGGATCGAGTTTTTGCAGTGGATTATGAACGGGACTTGGAGTGTTCTATATTATCATCGGGTATGCAGTACAGTATTGGAGGAAAGGAAGAAATATCTTTGGATTCGCGGAAGGTCTTTCAGAATGGGTATACCAATTGGAGATGTTATTGTGCGTATAAGGAGGGTATGATCTGGTTCATGAGTATTGAGACGATGTGGTCTCGTGTTACAGGTCACTCAGGATGAGTGCAGATTTAGTTCGTTATGTTTTTTAATGGAGCTATTGTTATTTCTAAGGCAAGTCAAGAGTAAATTGGAAGAAGTTGGGTCGGTTAGTAATGGTCGAATCAACATGATTGTGGCAATGATCAGCTCCTTCAGTGTGTGGAGTTATACATGTGGTTTGTGGTTGTAGGTAAGGGCTTGACAGCCACCATAACTTGATTTATTTGGGAGGTATTTGATTCAAATGGCCTTGTTGTGTAAATGGATTTCAGAAAAGTCATGGTGGTTTAGATCACGACTTGAGGTTCATATTTTCTGCGATTTGCGAATTCAGTTGCGTGTTGCGTTGGTTCTTTTGAAACGAGATAATTGAAAGGTTTCTAGCCAATGAAGTGTTTATTCTACTAGTAGTTTAGGGGTTATGATGAATTCTTGTATTCTCGCATAGAGGCATGATAGGTGCTGTGAGCGCCATGATAGTTTGAAAGTTGAGGATCAAGGTTGATGTTCGGTGTTGACAAGAATGTCACGAGCTCGGATGAGCATGGGAGAATCCAGATGTTCAGAGTAAGCTGGCACTACCTTAGTGTCACCTGAGAATGGTGTCCGAGGTCAGAGGCTTTGTGTACCGATTGTGGATTCTTGATTTGCTTTACAACATTAGTACTGCTGGTGGTGTGGAGGTGCAGACCTTGCTACCTGGTGTGGAAGGTTGTGGGAGCATATCCCACAGGGAAATCTGTATAAGTGTAACATGTTAGTCACTTGATTATTAAAGATTGAAACCAAGTATGGAGATTTTTGGTAGTATCGTTAATGTGAGATTTTACGCCTGGAAGGCGCTCTATTCCTTTGGTTGTAAACTGTGGGAGTTTGGTCCGGAGTGGACGGCTGCTCGTTTGTGTCATGAATGGGGGGCCATTGTGGATCCTTGGAAGGTTATTGGCCTAGTATGGTATGATCAGAATCAGTTTGAGGTTCGTTGGTGGGTCTAATGTGAATGTGTGCTCTACGTCAAGTCGAATGTGTTCATTCATCATAACATTGCTTACGGAGGAGTCGTTGGGCATTGGATGTTATTCCCATCATCAGTTATTCCGCGTAATCTCTATTGTGCCATGTGGGTTGTGAGACGGCTTGATTATTCGCACATATATTGAGGTCACGTGTAGCTTGTGGTGTTATATGAGCAGGATGGCTCTCGAGATGCAGGTCATTTATCGCTCCTTAGTTGTGCTTGGGTTTCGTAGCGTATGGCGTTACTCGTCTCCCCGGGATTTGTATTATGCACTTGGAGTGCTTGTGGTCGATATTCTGGCTTTCGTAAGTATAAGCGTTATGACTTGATGTGTGTTTTCTTATTGATTGTTATGTGCGGATCGGTTGGCACGCCGCCACGGGTATATAGTTTGGATCTGGTGGCACACCACCACGGGCATGTTGTGTGGATCGGGTTGCACGCCGCAATGGTATCATGTGTGGATCAGGTTGCACGCCGTAACAGTGAGATGTTGAGTACGGTTCCCTATATCTATTCTTGTGTATTTTGTTTCTCATTCTCTAAGAAGGGTTCATAGCATCTTTTCGAACGTTTTATTCGTTACGCGGGCTGGGTAGTTCTTTTCCATAGTTCGTTCCTACTTATGCGTCATATTCAAGTTGTGGCTTGTCGGCGCATTGATGGCGTCATATAAAATCTTGGGTAGTGTGTGAGATGGCTTATTGCCTTAGCAACTTGTACTGGGAGAGACGAGGTTATTGGGCCTGGGATCAGTGCAATCAGATTTACATGAGGTATATTAAAGAGCAAATATCGTTATTCGATTCAGAATGAGGTAATGGTCCTTGTCAGGAGGACAAACTCCATGATTTGTTGATTCGGCAGGTGGTTATGAGTTTCTACACATCTCTTTCATCGTGGCGGTATTGTGAGGATTGAAACCGGGCTTATATGTGTTATGAGGTATACTACGGGCGTCAGGTCCGTGAATTTGTGATGTCAGCATCGGTGCATGATCATATGTGGGTTTAGCGTGTCGAGATCTAAACGGTGTTCGTATGTTAAAATCAGGTCTGGTAAAGGAAATACCGGATGTTAGAATTTGGTTCTAAAGCTTGTTAGCTAAGGTTATAAAGAAGATCTACAGTCTGGCTCGAGCTAATGTGCTCAACTGGGTTGTGGTAGCATGGATAAGTACACAAGGTTTTGAACAATGATTTTGGGGCAACTCCGGAGTAGTTCTTAGCACGTTCGAGGACGAACGTATGTTTTAGTGGGAAAGAATGTAACGACCTAACCAGTCGTTTTGAGCTAGTTCGGAGTTGATTTGGAAAGAAAATTTTAATTTCGAAACTTTAAGTTGGAAGAATGGACTAAGATTTGACTTTTGAGTAAACGATCTCGGAATCGGGATTTGAAAGTTCCAATAGGTTCGTATGATAATTTCGGACTTGGATTTATGTTTGGGTTGAGTATCGGGTGATCCGGAAGCATTTCGGTGCTTAATATGGAAGTTGGCATTTTGAAGGTTTTAAGAATTTCTTAAGTTTGAATTTAAGTGGACTTTGGTGTTATCGAAGTCCGTTTGGGATTCTGAGCCTTGGAATAGGTTCGTATTGTGATTTATGACTTGTGCACAAAGTTTGGCCTCATTCCGAAATGTTTTGATATGATTCAGACGCGTTCGTCGAAGTTTAAAAGTTTGAATTTTTAAAGAAAGGTTTCGATCGTCGATTCGTAGATTTGATGGTGTTGGGCGTGATTTGAGGCTTCCACTAAGTCTGTATTGTGTTTTGGATTGTATTGGTACGTTTGGATGGGGTCACGGGGGCCTCGGGTTGGAAATGGATAGATACTTGGAATTGAGGAACTGCTGATGCTGCTGAAGTCTTGCAGTCACGCAGGTACGAAGTGTCCATCGTAGGTACGATTTTTGTGGAGGAAGTCTGGGAGCGCAGATGCGGAGAAGATGTCGCAGAAGCATAGGTTGGCCAAGAAGGTCTGCGCCGCAGAAGCGGACATGAACGCGTAGGTGTGCGAGTGCAGAAGCGCTTGAGGCCCGCAGAAGTGGAAGCGCACATGCGCTATTTGGGGCGCAGAAGAGAGGGCTACTGGGTTGAGATGGAGCCGCACCTGCGATGGATTTTCCGCAGGTGCGGAGCCGCAGAAGAGGCTAATTGACTGCAGGTGCGAAGGTCGTTGGGCAGTGGGGTGTTTTTAATCCGAGACTTAGCCCATTTCTCTCACATTTTCATTTCGTTAGGAGATTTTTGGAGATCTTGGAGAGGAGATTTTCATCATCTATGTCGAGGTGAGTAATTCCCACATATTGTGAGTTATATACATGGTTTATATGTGGATTTGAATATGGAAATTAGTAGCAATTTGGGATTTTGGTAGAAAACCTAAAATTTGGTATTTTTGGATTTTGACCACGAAATTGGACATGGAATTTGGAATAAATTATATATTTGAGTTTGTGGTGTTATGGGTAAAGTTTATCTTCGAATATTTTCGAAATCCGGGCATGTGGGCCCGAGGGTTAACTTTATTGATTTTTCAAGCGGAGTTGGGAATTGTTATAAAATGTTAAATTATAAGCATTGGAGTATATTTTGATTGATTTACACATTTGTTTGACTAGTTTCGGATCGATGGGCTTTGGTTTGAGGTGTTAGAGAGGCGCGAGAGCCGGTTATGGAACTTCGGAGCGAGATAAGTCTCATGTCTAACCTTGTGAGGGAAAAACTACCACTAAGTGATATTTATTGTTATGTGCAACTAGTTGTTGGTGCTACGTACGCATGAGGTGATAAGAGTCCGCACGTAGCTAAAGCATGATTATGTCCGGATAGACTTAGGACTTTATCATATAATATTTAAATTGTTTGGACTCATTTTGCTAGTTTAATTAATTGAAATTTTAACTGAAATTCATTTAGAAACATATAAATATATTAGGCTGAACTTTATCACCTTGAGTTGTTGCCAAGATATTTGATAAGTGTAAAGGGGTATATTTATTATTGTGCCCTTGTACTGTATTGTAAGCATGTGCCTGGTAATTCGATAATTTTATTCCTTTCTTGTGGAGCGGGTCGAATGCCTCGGCGGTATAATAGATGCATCTATGGTTCGTGTCGCTCGACCCTCGGTAGTGTACACATTATTCTAAATCGGGCAGAACGCCCTCGACATAATCGTGTGTTATATCTCTAGTAGTCCGAACATTCACGAGATTATCTTTTCACTGATGCCTGACATTTTATATGGTATTCCTTATTCATTTGATATTAACACTTGACATTTTCTGAGATGTTAAGGTAGAATACAAGATTGAGAAATTCATACCTTAAAAGAAATGTTTGGAAGATTATGTAACTTACAGATTTACCTCATTATTGTTGTGTGCTTCATATCTGCTTATGATTTATTATATTGCTTTATTGGACCTTTAGAAATGTCGATGTCGACCCCTCGTCACTCCTTTTTCGGGGTTAAGCTAGATACTTAATAGTTACGCGTTGATTTACGTACTCAGGCTGCACTTCTGCACTAAATGTGATGGATTTGACAGGTTTATTTGATGATCATCTTGGCGCATAGGCGCACCTATTGATGAGACTTTATGTGAGCTGTATTCCAGGCTACGCACCGCAGTCCATGGAATCTCCATCGTACTATTTATTTTTTCCTGTCTCATTTACATTCTAGACAGATGTTGTATTATTATTGTACTCCTTAGTAAATGATCATGCACTTATGACACCGGATTTTGGGATATACTAGTTGCTGCTTACGGTTCTGTATGCGTATAACTTTCCTTTCTTATTAAATATTCATGATTTCGAAAGTAATAAAATGAGAAATTAAATTGATCAATCACTGTTGGCTTTTGTGAGGGCGGCGTTAAGCGCCATCGCGACCTAAGTGGATTTTGGGCCGTGACACCCTACAACCAATTTTCGTGGATACTGACTAGCTTGTGGAGCGGAAAGAGGAATTCCAACTATTTGACCAAAATATTATTAATGATGCCAAGGTAAAGGAAGTGTGCAAAATTGAGGTTGTTAAAAGTAAAGTGTTTTTCAGAGTTTGAGCATATTGGACCTCATTCTAAAAACTTTTCAATATTGTTTTTGATTGGTGACACGAGAATTGATCCATTCAAGCCTATGGAGGAGTCAATGGATGGGGAACAAAGTGCATATATTCTGAAAATTTGCGATGCCAAGGAGACAAAATATCACGACCCAAAATCCTTGAAAGGTCGTGATAGCGCCGAACACTACTGTCAGGCAAGCCAACACCAATAATTAGCAAATTCTCATTTTAATATTTTTGAAATCGTAAATTTCCTTCCATTAAATAATAAATAATGAACTTCACAGAGTAAATAATAATGTTTTTCGCAAATTTCAATACTGAATAATCCCGTAATCATCCCACAACCCGGTGTCACAAGAGCATGAGCGTTTACTAGGGAACAAAAATAAAATACAATAACTGTCCGGGATACAAATTTGGACAGAAAAGAAAATACAAATACTCTGAAGGAGACTCTGCTGGTTGCGGATCGTCTCACAAGATGCAGCTCACCTAAGTCCCCGTATCAACCATGCTGCTACGCTCACAAGGCCACTAGCCATACATGTACCTGTACAACAAAATATACAGCAAGTGTAGTATGAGTACGAAAACAACGTGTATCCAGTAAGTATCCCGTCTAACCTCGAAGAAGTAGTGACGAGAGGTCGGCTTCGACACTTACTAGTGGTCCAATAATATCAGGTACAGTAAAGAAGTGAATAAATATGAAACCGAATAAATGTATGAAATAAACATGTATAAAATACGTGGTATAATTCCCCTTCTTTACAATTTTACTCAAGCTCTCAACTAGCAAGTTCCCTCCGTAGCCGAAGCATATATATAGAGATAGTGGATCTCATCAAAGAGGTTGTCATAATTCAAATCAGGGAAAAACCTCAGATACACTGGCCTCTTGCCAAATATTACGCACGATTTCATGAGGATAATATATATAGGAAATGCCGAGGCATACGGCCCGATCCAACATAAAAGTAAATTGTGCACTGCCGAGGGTCGAACAGCGCAAACCACAGATGCATCTATTAACCTGCCGAGGCGAACGGCCCGCTACCATGAGAATGTGGTACATAAATTCTACTGAGGCGAACAGCCCGATCCCATAAGAGTAGTAGGAAATACCCCGCTCGCGAATCATACATGCGACGCGGTCAAACATAAATTTAAGGAATCACCCCACTCGCGGATCATACTTGCGACGCGGTCAAATATAAATTTATTATTAAAATCATATCTCTTTCTTGATTCTTTTCAAAATAAGGAAAATTCAGCTTGTAGCTTTTTAAGGAAACTACGCCGCTCGCAAAACATACATACGACGCGGTTACACATAGATTTCTTCAGTTATTATAATATTCCTCAATTCTTTTCGAAATTACGAAGTTCAAATGAAACCTTTTAAATCCTAAGTTTTTCAGTTTCAACTCCTTTCGAAACATTTAATAAGAAGACTCAATCTCACTCCCTCCCAAGGCGAAAAATAAACATAAATCAATAATAATATCAACAAGGCATGATGTGAGCCTAAAACTACCCGAACATAGGCATAGCTAGTAGCGACGTACGGACTCTCGTCACCTCGTGTGTACGTAGCCCTACAAATAGAAGCACACAATAATTTAGTTCGCCTATGGGATTAACTCCCTCTTACAAGGTTAGAAAGGAGACTTACCTCTCTCTGTAGTTCCATAACCATCTCCCAAGGCCTTCCGACAACTCAAATCGACACATGTCGCTCCAAAACTAGTCAAATAAGATGCAACCCAATCAAAAATATGCTCTAATACTCAAAAGTAATCAATTACCAACTCCGCTCGAAAAGTGGATAAAAGCACCCTCGGGCCCACGTGCCCGGATTCCAAAAGATTTCAAAGATAACCATTACCCGTAGCCTAGCAAACTCAAATATATAATTTATTTCCAATTTCATGCCCGAATTCGTGGTCAAAATCCAAAAATATAAATTTCTAAGTTTTTCTTCAAAACCCCCCAATTTCCTACAAATTTTCATGTCTAAATCCATGTATAAACCTTGTATTTAACTTTAAATGGGTGGGGATATCTTACCTTGCCATTGATGATGAAAATCCCCCTTTCAAGAGCTCCAAAAATCGCCCATCCAAAGAAAAATGGAGGAAAAATAGCCAAATCTCTTCTTTAAAATGACACTTCCCATCCCGACTTTCGCACCTGCGGCGCCTTGGCCGCATCTGCGGTCCCGCACCTGCTGAAATTCCATCGTAGGTGCGGCTCCAGCTCGGCCCAACATTTCCGCACCTACGCTCCATACGGCGCATCTTCGCTTCCGCTTCTGTGTTGCTCTCTCACACATGTGCGCAAATCTTTCCGCTCCTGCGGTTCTCCGCAACCTGCCCCCTTCCACTTCTACGAGTCATTTTCCCGCACCTGCGGGCTCGCACCTGCGGCCCTCTTCATGCAGGTGCATTTACACCAGATGCTCAGTTGCTTCATCCCTTGTTCAAATTCCAAATTCGATCTGTTAACCATCCGGAATCCACCCGGGGCCCTCAGAACCTTTACCAATTACACCAACGCATCCCAAAATACATTACGAACTTAGTCGAGCCTTCAAATCACATCAAACAATGTCGAATTCATGAATCGCACAACATTCCAAGCTTGATGAACTTTAGAATTTCAAACTTCTACATTCGATGCCGAAACCTATCAAATCACGTCCGATTGACCTCAAATTTTGCACATAAGTCACATTCAACATTACGGACCTATTCCAACTTTCGAAGATCGGAATCCGACCCTGATATCAAAAAGTCCACTCCCGGTTAAACTTCTCAAAAACCCTCCAATCTCTAACTTCCGCCAAATGATACCAAAATGACCTACGGACCTCCGAATCCACTTCCGGACGCGCTCTAAATACCAGAATCACCATGCGGAGCTATTCCTAGGCTCGGAATCCCAAACGGACATTGATAATATTGAAATGCACTTCAACTCAAATTTAAGAAATCCTTCTAAAAATGCCAACTTCCATAATATGTGCCGAAACGTTCCCGGGTCATCCAAAATTCGACCCGGACATACGCCCAAGTCTAAAAATCATCATACAAACCTATTGGAACCTTCAAATCCCGATTCCAAGGTCGTTTACTCAAAAATCTAACCTTAATCAATTCTTCCAACTTAAAGCTTCCGAATTGACAATGTTCTTTCCAAATCAACTCTGAACTTCCGAAATTTCAAATTCGACCACGCGTACAAGTCATAATACCTTAAGTGAAGCTACTCATGGCCTCAAACTGCTGAATGACTTACTAGGGCTCAAAACGACCGGTCAGGTCGTTACATTCTCTCCCACTTAAACATACGTTCTTCCGCGAATGTGCTAAGAACTGCTCTGGAGTTGTCTGAAATCGCTATTCAATACCTCGTGCACCTACCCGTGCTACCACAACTCAGTTGAGCGCACTAGCTCGAGCTAATCTAAAGATTTTCCCTTTTACTTAGCCAAATAGGCCTTAGATCTCTATTCCAACTTCCAGAATTCTCTGCCAGGCCTGCTTCCATCATACGAACATCGTATCAATCTCTATGCGAGGCACCAATATATAATTGCATAACTTTGCTGAATCCACACTATGCACTGCATAACTTACATAACCATGATAATATCCTCTGACAACAATAGCCAAAATTTCATGAATCTGATGCTCACAATGCACTTCGAGACATATATAAGTCTTGTTCTGACTCCTGCAGTACCGTCACGAAGGAAAAGAGGTATAGAAATTCGTAACCAACTGTCGAGTCAATAAATCATTGAATCTCTCCTCTTGACTAGAATCATCACCCCATTATGAACCAAATAATGGTATTTTCTCTTTAATATACTTCATATAATCCGATCGCACTACTCCCAGATCCAATAATCTCGTCTCAGTACGAGATGCTCAGGCAATAAGCCACGCCAGACATGACCAAAAGTCACATATTATGCCACAATGTGCCAATAAGCTACAAACTCGAATGTGATACATAAGGAAAACGAACTCTGGAAGGGACTACTCAACCCACGTAACTAATTTAGACAACCGAAAAGGTGTCATGAACCTTCCTCAGAAAATGGAAAACAAAACACACAAAAAATAGCTATAGGGGACTGTACTCAACATCACACCGTTGCGGCATGCAACTCGATCCAAACAACATACCCGTGGTGGCGTGCCACCCGATCCACACATAAAATCCATAAAGAAATATTTGCCAAGCTAGAATGCTCATTACCACAAAATACCTTAAGATCGGCCCCAAGCAGGCTAAGTGCATAATACCATCCCTGGGAGGACAGACAGCGCCATACACTACAAAATTCAAGCACAACTAAGGTGCAATATATGATCGGAATCTCAAGAGCCATCTCGCTCACATAACACCATCGCTATGCAGAACCTCAACACATAGGAAATTAACAAGTCGTTTCACAACTCACATAGCACAATATAGTAGTACATGAAGTAGCCGACGATGAAATAACATCCAACATCCAAATACTCCTCCACAAGGAGCGCTATGCTAAAATGAACACCTCCGGCCCAACATAGAGCCCACATTCATATCTAGATCCACCCACGGACCTCAAGCCGATTCGTATCGCACCGTACTAGTCTAATAACTTTTCAAGGGTTCATAATAACCTTTTTCCCCATAACACACAAGAACAACCATCATATCCTGAACAAACCTCCACAGTCCACAACCAAATGAACTGAGCGCCCTCCAGGCATAAATTCTCATATGAACAATAGTACCACAATCTCCATACTTGGTTCCAATCTTTGATCAATCAAGTGACTACATGTCCCACTTATACAATCTTCCCTTGGGATATACTCCCACGACCTTCCGCACTAGGTAACAAGTCTGTACATTCATACTACCGGCCACACCAATGCTATAAAGCAATTCAAGAATCCGTATTTAGTATGCAAAGCCTCTTCACACCAGGCACCGATCTCAGGTGACGCCAAAAACAATGCCAACTGATCTAACCATCTGAGTCCTTTCTCGCTCATCCGAGCTCGTGAAACTCTTGTCAACACCAAACTGCAACCTTGATCCTCAACTTCCAAATCCCATGCTAATCACTGCCCTTAATCATGCCAATGCGCAAGAGCACAAAATATTTATCATAACTCCGGACCCACTAATAGGGTAAACACTTCATCATATAAAAATATTTTACTCAGCTCATTTCAAGAGAACCATTGCAACACGCAGTCAATTTCCAATGACCACAGAAAATACAAACCTCGAGTAGTGGTTTAAACCACCATAATCTTTTCGGGATCCGTCTACACATAACATGCCATAATGCTCGAATGCCCCCAAATAAAATCAATTACGGCGGTCGTCAAACCTCCTACGTACCGCCATAAATAACATGCATAATTCAACACGCTGAAGGAGCTAATCATTGCCATCATCATGCCAACTCAACCATTGTTAACCAAATGTGACTTCTCCTAATTTACTCTAGATCTTCCTTAGAAATAACAACAACTCCTTTATCAATATAACGAACTCAATTTGCACTCATCCCGAGTGACCCCATTTCATGAGACCACATTGTCCCCAAAACCCACGAACCATTTCATACCCTCCTTATGCGCATAATCGTGTCTTCAACTGATATACCCATTTTGATGACTCTTCAATAAATCCAAAGTTACATGCTCCTCCTCCTCTCATGATACCCCGTAGACCAAGGATAACACGGAACATTCCAGGCTCCTTTATCAAAATCCGTTACAAAAGCTTGATATTCAGCTATACTATGGACTCGAAATCCTTAGACACCTCACCTTAACTTTTGAATCTACTAGGACCATTATTGAGAGTCACCCACTCTGACTTGGTCCCGAATATAATCAACTCCAAGGCTCTGCTAGCACATGAACGCTCTCTCAAAGAATCACCTAGCCGAATTATCTTCCTTGTAACTCGCCACTACACGAAGCATAAATCCTGAGTCTTCCCAAAGCCTGATCATGAATTCATAAGGCCAACTATAGCACACATTCCTCAAATCGCTTGCTCAAATTACCACTGATGTTCTCCTTCCTTAGTCGTAACAACCCATCAATATGCCGATACCCAGAAATCTTATAAATAGACGACCATGCAATCCAACTGTAGGCGGTGGGACTCTCCCACTTAGCTTGAAGCTACTATTGAATAAACCTGGAACCCACCAAGATTCTTCCTTCAATGACATGATCTAGTACAATCAACTCGCCAAATTCCTCGAAATCCTTTCTGTTAAACACTTCATGAATACTCTAGATCACTAGCCACATGCACATATTCGACCTCTTCCTGGATAGTCAGTAGAAATTCTCCGTAAGAGCTTCATCAACATCACACAACTGCTAACTCGCTCACAGGAGATGACCCACCTGTGGAAACTTCATGCTGACATCATCCAACGACGCTACACTGGGTACAATTACTATGAAATCAGTAACCTAGCCTAAGCCCGTGCTCATTCACCGGCTGTCAAATCCGTTCACTCCTCATGGACAAGGTGTGATAATACATTCCAACCTAAGGTCATGTTGTATCCTTCTTCAAATCAAGAAACTCCTTTCTGTCACACCCAATCTTCCTCAATATAGCATCCAATATTCCAAATTAAGCCAGTAGACTTAGTCACTGTCCACCATGAATCCCAAATCACTCTAACCTTTTCTCAAGGAGTGTAGTCATCCTACCATTACATGAACACGGTGCGATAGCCACGCATGAATCATCACAACAATCAATGTCAAACCTCAAAACCTTAGGTAATACTGATACTGAGTTGCAACGACATAACGGCCTTCTGCAAGCCGAAGACAATAGCCCAATCAAATACGCAGGGAGAAACAACCCGCACCACATCTGTAGTACCATTAAAATTCCTCGATTTCAAATTTATAACAAGCGCTTCACATCGCATAAGAGTGAATAGGAAGGGAATGAAGGCATAAGCCTCAAAGGAATCGAACCGCACGATGCGGAATCAAGAAGGGAAGTGCTCCTAATAGTCTTGTAGCCTCTCGAAGATAAGCATAGACGTCTCCATACTGATCCGCAAGACTACTAGAATCGCTCATGACTCGTGAGACCTAAGTGAACCTAGTGCTCTGATACCATGTTGTCACGACCCAAAATCCTTGAAAGGTCGTGATGGCACCGGACACTACTGTCAGGCAAGCCAACACCAATAATTAGCAAATTCTCATTTTAATATTTCTGAAATCGTAAATTTCCTTCAATTAAATAATAAATGATGAACTTCACAGAGTAAATAATAATGTTTTTTGCAAATTTCAATACTAAATAATCCCGTAATCATCCCACAACAAGGTGTCACAAGAGCATGAGTGTTTACTAGGGAACAAAAATAAAATGCAATAACTGTCCGGAATACAAATTTGGACAGAAAAGAAAATACAAATAATCTGAAGGAGACTCTGCTGGCTGCGGATCGTCTCACAAGATGCAACTCACCTAAGTCCTCGTATCAACCACGCTGCTACGCTCACAAGGCCACTGGCCATACATGTACCTGTACAACAAAATGTACAGCAAGTGTAGTATGAGTACGAAAACAACGTGTATCCAGTAAGTATCCCGTCTAACCTCGAAGAAGTAGTGACGAGAGGTCGGCTTCGACACTTACTAGTGGTCCAATAATATCAGGTACAGTAAAGAAGTGAATAAATATGAAACCGAATAAATGTATGAAATAAACATGTATAAAATACGTGGTATAATTCCCCTTCTTTACAATTTTACTCAAGCTCTCAACTAGCAAGTTCCCTCTGTAGCCGAAGCATATATATAGAGATAGTGGATCTCATCAAAGAGGTTGTCATAATTCAAATCAGGGAAAAACCTCAGATACACTGGCCTCTTGCCAAATATTACGCACGATTCCATGAGGATAATATATATAGGAAATGCCGAGGCGTACGGCCCGATCCAACATAAAAGTAAATTTTGCACTGCCGAGGGTCGAACAGCGCAAACCACAGATACATCTATTAACCTGTCGAGGCGAACGGCCCGCTACCATGAGAGTGTGGTACATAAATCCTGCTGAGGCGAACGGCCCGATCCCATAAGAGTAGTAGGAAATACCCCGCTCGCGAATCATACATGCGACGCGGTCAAACATAAATTTAAGGAATCACCCAACTCGCGGATCATACTTGCGACGCGGTCAAATATAAATTTATTATTATAATCATATCTCTTTCTTAAGTTTTTTTCAAAATAAGGGAAATTCGGCTTGTAGCTTTTTAAGGAAACTACCCCGCTCGCGAAACATACATGCGACGTGGTTACACATAGATTTCTTCAACTATTATAATATTCCTCAATTCTTTTCGAAATTACGAAGTTCAAGTGAAACCTTTTAAATCCTAAGTTCTTCAATTTCAACTCCTTTAGAAACATTTAATAAGCAGACTCGATCTCGCCCCCTCCCAAGGCAAACAATAAACCAAATCAATAACAATATCAACAAGGCATGATGTGAACCTAAAACTACCCGGTCGTAGACATAGCTAGTAGCTATGTACGGACTCTCGTCACCTCGTGTGTACGTAACCCCCACAAATAGAATCACACAGTAATTTAGTTCACCTATGGGGTTAGTTCCCTCTTCACACAGGTGCATTTATACCAGATGCTCAGCTGCTTCAGCCCTTCTTCAAATTCCAAATTTGATCCGTTAACCACCCGCAATCCATCCGAGGCCCTCGGGACCTTAACTAATTATACCAACACGTCCCAAAATACATTATGAACTTAGTAGAGCCTTCAAATCACATCAAACAATGTCGAATTCATGAATCACACCACATTCTAAGCTTGATGAACTTTAGAATTTCAAACGTCTACATTCGATGTCGAAACCTATCAAATCACGTCCGATTGACCTCAAATTTTGCACACAAGTCACATTCGACATTATTGACCTATTCCAACTTTCAAAAATCAGAATCCAACCCCGATATCAAAAAGTCCACTCCCGGTCAAACTTCTCAAAAATGTTCCAATCTCTAACTTCCGCCAAATGATCCCAAAATGACCTACGGACTTCTGAATCCAGTTCGGGACGCGCTCCCAATACCAGATTCACCATGCGGAACTATTCCCAGGCTCGGAATCCCAAACGGACATTGATAATATTGAAATGCACTTCAACTCAAATTTAAGAAATCCTTTTAAAAATGCCAACTTCCATAATATGTGCCGAAACATTCCCGGGTCATCCAAAATTTGACCCGGATATACGTCCAAGTCCAAAAATCATCATACAAACCTGTTGGAACATTCAAATCCTGATTCGGATGTCGTTTACTCAAAAATCCAACCTTAGTCAATTCTTCCAACTTAAAGCTTCCCAAATGAGAATTGTCTTTCCAAATCAACTCTGAACTTCCAAAATTTCAATTCCGATCACGCGTACAAGTCATAATACCTGAAGTGAAGCTACTCATGGCCTCAAACTGCTGAATGACGTGCTAGTGCTCAAATTGACCGGTTGGGTCGTTACACAAAACGACATCCCTCACGTAAAGGCCAAGAAGTGCAAGATGCAACATTATTTACTTGGTTCTTTTGTATTTGTACCACCGCCCCAAGAACATGACAGAACAATTGATGCAAAATTGGGGCCGCAATTCATATCATCAAAATGGAAGAAAAAGTGGTGAAAGTGGAGCAAGTCATGCCACGACTATAAATAAGACGCTTGTTGGGAGGTAACCCAATTCTATTTTTTTCCTTTTTATTTTTGTTTAATTTTTTATTGTATTATTGTTGTAGTGTTGTTTTTGTGTTTTGAAGGACTAGGAGCACGGAATCAAAGCTAATAAGCCTTTGAAAAATCGAGCAGGTGGTTGAAAATAAGTGTGGGTGCCCACACAAAGGATCATACTTGGGAGTAGTCTGAGTATCCCGTGAGCTGCTAATTCTTCGGCCTTTGGCCAATCAGGGAGTATCTTTTACCCTCTTGTTATTTACAGTGTGCATTGAGGACATTGCACAATTTTAAGTGTGGGGTGAGGAGATTGTTTGGGTGATTTATGTGCTATCCTAGCTTAATTGTAGTATTCTTTCTTAGTGTAGTGATTTTTGTAAACAAAAAACAATTACAAAAAAAATAGAAAAACATAAAAATCCAAAACAAAAAAACATGCCTTTTAATTTTTTTTAAGGTAGTAATAATCCCATATGGTTTTTCTTTGTGCCTCGGTTCTTTTCCATAGGATGTAGTTTGAACCGGGTAGTATTTTTTGTTTTAGAGTAGATTAGGATTTAGGAAATAAAAGGAGGAAGAATGATGTAGTTCTTAGGTGCCTTTGACTTGTTTGATAGTAGTATATTTAGGCTTTGTCATGTGCAGTATCTTCTCCTATGTTTTGAATTTGTTCATAATGCCTTGATGAAATTGGATAGCATGACTTGTGACGCCTATGTCTCTTTTGCTTGACTTATATTCACTTTGTGCTAAATGCTTAATATCTTGTGGCTCTGTGAATACTTGCATTATTGGAGAGTCGGAATGAGACCGTCCTTAGTGAGTCATGTGCCATGTGTGAAGCTAGATTTTGTGTAGTCCATGTTATTGTGATTGAGTCTGGAACTTGCCAGGTATGTGAGTTGAAGTGAAATTTCTGGTGATGCTCGATTTGAAAAATGATTTTAGGCCTTCTTTGATCTTTTTGAGCTTAATTAATTGTTTATCACAAATAAAATCTATCCCTAGTAAATCCTTTTGAGCCTATAATATAGTACATGAGCACAAAGTGAATATAATCTTTACTGTTTCTCAAATAACTTGCCAACCACTCAAAGTGATAAGGCTCGGCCTAATATATATATTGTTAAATCATTTCAATTATGAATTCAATTAATTAAGACAGCATAATGAGTTCAAATAATTCCAATATTACATGATAAAGTCCTAAGTCTACCCGAACATAAACATGCTTTAGCCACGTACGGACTCTCGTCACCTCGTGCGTACATAGCACCCACAACTAGTAACAATTACATCACCTAAGGGGTAGTTTCCCCCTCACAAGAATAGACTGGAGACTTACCTCGCTCCGAACTTCCATAACCGGCTCCAACGCCTCTCTAACACCTCAACTCAAATCCAAATGTCCCGAAATTAGTCAAACAACGTATAAATCAATCAAAATATACCCCAATGCTTACAATTTAAAAAATTATAATGATTCCCAACTCCGCTCGAAAAGTCAATAAAGTCAACCCTCGGGCCCACGTGCCCAGATTCCAAAACTTTTCTAAGATAAACAAAACCTATAACACCACGAACTCAAATATACAATTTATTCCTAATTCCATTTCCAAAATCATGGTGAAAGACCAAAATTATCAATTCTAGGTGTTCCTCTTAAAATTCCACAATTTCCATAAATTTCCATGTAACAATCCGTATATAATCCAAGTATTTAACTTGCAATAGGTGAGAATCACTTACCTTGCGTTGCTCGATAAGAAATCCCTCAAAATAGCTCCTCAACTTCGGCCAACCCAAGAGAAAATGAGAGAAATGAGAGCTAAGTCTCGATTTAAAAGCACTACAGCCCAGCGACTTTCGCACCCGCGGATCTGTAGCCGCACCTGCAGCAAAAACCATCGCAGGTTCGGTTCTCTCCAAGCTAGGTAAATCTTCTTCTACATACAGAATTCTGCTCCCGTGCAACCACTTCTATGGTCCACTCCACGCTCATGCGCTCTCGCACATGCGGAGACCTTCCGCTTCTGCGACCCCAGCTGCCCAGCTCGCTTTCCACTTCTGTGGAGCATTCTTCGCATATGCGGGCTCGCAGATGCAGAAATATCCTCGCATATGTGGCCATCCTAGCTCAGTTCAAATGTCACTTCTGCAACCACAATGTCGCACCTGCGAGCTCGAGCCTGCGACCCTTTCCACGCATGTACGATTTCACCAGATCACAGCTGCCTCAGCACTTCACCCAAGTCCAAACTCGATCCATTCAATCTGATTCACACCCGGGGCCCCTGGGACTCCGTCCAATCACACCAACAAGTCCCAATACCTTATACAAACTTATCCAAAAGCTCTAAACGCCACAAATAACATCAAAATCATGAATCGATGATCAAAATCTTTCTTTCAACTTCCAAACTTCTGAACTTCGATGAATGCATCTGAATCACATAAAAACATTCTGGAATGACGCCAAACTTTGCATACAAGTCACAAATCACGATACAAACTTATTTCAAGGCTTGGAACCCCAAACGGACAACGATAACACCAAGGCCTACTTCGAACCAAACTTAGGAAATTCTTAAACCTTCGAAATGCCAACCTTCCATAATAAGCGCTAAAATGCTTCCGGACCACCCGATACTCAAGCCGAACATACGCCCAAGTCTGAAATCATCATACAAACCTATCAGAACCTTCAAATCCTAATTTTGAGATCGTTTACTCAAATATTAAACATTAGTCTACTCTTAAAACCTAAAGTTTTTGAATTTACAATTTTCCTTTCGTAACCACTCCGAACTTCATGAAATCCAATTCGGACCATGCGTACAAGTTGTAATACATGACGTGAAGCTACTCAAGGCCTCAAACTGTCGAACGACACGCTATATCTCAAAACGACCGTTCGGGTCGTTACACACAGATTGGCATGTTAAAGCAACACAACAAATCACGTAGAATGCATGACTCACACAAGAAATCACAATCGTTCCAACACCAAGAGAACAACGAAAAACCAAGCACAATCAAAATGCGGATGAATGATTGAAGGAAGAACAAGACCGTTCAAATCAACAAGTTGTTCCAACATGGAATGTACAATGAAAATTACAACCGAGGTATCGCCTCGTATTCACATTTCACAATGTCAATCACAATCTTCCCTTATATCACCGCGTGAGCCTTATATTAAGTTTTGAAAATCACTTTTCTCGAAATAGCTACACGCATTTTAGCCTACCTTATCTTACTGCGTGGCTTCAAGTAGTTCCCCTACTAACAACACGCATATCAAGCCCACTTTATCTCACCGCATGAGTATCAACCACTAGCCTTATACCACTGCATGCGTATCAATATCACAACACAATCACAACTCACACCACAACTGCCCATATGCCACAACCTGCCACAAAATCAACAACACCAATATTTCCACAACAAATAGCCCATGGCTCAACCATAATGTGTACAAGAATTTCAACAATAATAAAATGAATGAGAATGCTCAACAAGGAAAGGTATCTCCACAATTAATAACTTCGCCTCAATGTGATAACAGCTATTACAAATTCAACACTAATAACTCAACAAGATGATATTCCATGAAATAAAAACTTCAATTAAAAGTGATTCAACAATTAAGAGGCAAGATAATACAGATGGCAATAACATCAACTAAATCATATAAGAGCAAAATAACAAGTAAAATATAGAACAAGTGCTAGCAGCGTCAAATAGAGCATGTAAGAGTAGACTAACAATGAGAGATATAACATGTTATAACATGGAAAGAGTCTAGATAATCTAAACCGGTCAAATACCACATATAGCCTGTGTACGCACTCGTCACCTTGCATGCACGGCTTTCACATAACACAAATAGCACAATCAATCCAAATCCTAAAGGGTCATTTCCCCCATACAAAGTTAGCAAGGTGCTTATCCCAACTAGGCCAACTCAACCCTCCGAAATAGATTTTCCCCTAAAATTTGCCTTCACACGGCTCAAATCTAACCAAAAATGACTTAATAACATCAATCAATGCAAGAGAAACTACTTACAATAAATAAATCTATGATCTTTATATTTTCCCCAAAAAGTCAACAATAGTAAATGTCAGGCACGCCTTGGATTCTGAATCCAAGCTTACCCGAGTGAAGCCCGAACCAATACAAGCTCACACGAACAAAAACTTATCCAATCAGAATCTGATAGCTCAACCAATTCACCAAAACATAGCTCTTGGGTGTTCATAACCCAAGAGTCCAACCCACACTAGTTGGGTCCCATATCTCCCGAAATACTCCTCCAAAACTCGCCAAATTCGAGTATGCTATTCTCCTAATATAGGAGAACAAAACCACAAAAGGAATTGGGAAATAAACGTCTCTAAATCATTTTTAATTTTTAAAATTTAATACATAACCCTAGGTCTTGATTTAAAGAATTAAATGAGTTTTCAATTAAAATCATGGATTAAAGCTTAAACCAAGGGAATGAATCAAAGAGAAATACTTAGGTTATGGTTTAGACCTTATCCCATGGAAGAAACTTGAAGAACATTTTTGAATTCTCCCAATCCCAAACTTTCAAGATGAGAAAAACTCCAACAACATTAGTAGCCAAAAACACCCGGTTGTTCTGCCTCTTTTCTTATGGAAAATGATCCCAAAACTCGATTTTGATGCCTCCAATGGATTCTTCATACAATTCCAGTCAAGTTAGGCTTTTGAATCACTCCATTTGATCTTATAATGAAGGAGATATGTTGATTTCAATATTTGAAAATAGTGCAGATTTTTAAATACGAAATCAGTGGTAATTTCGTAATTAATCTGAAAAACACGATGGTTTTAGTTCCTATGGTTTCAAAATTATGATACAGATATAATGGTTTAGTCAAAACACGAAATCGAAAACAATCACCATACAACCCAAACTTATCCAAAACTCATCGGAATTTAACCAAACTTTTGGACATGTCCAAAATCATCATACAAACTTATTGGAACAATTAAAATCTAATTTCGAGTCCGTTTACCCAAAAGTCAAACCTTGGTCAATTCTTCCAACTTAAAACTTCTAAAATTAGAATCATTCTTCCAAATCAATCCCGAACTGCTTGAAAACCGAAACCGACCATACACACAAGTCATAATACATAATATGAAGCTACTCAAAGTCTCAAACCAACGAATGCAATGCTAAAGCTCAAAACAATAGGTCAGATTGTTACAAGATATGAGGTATTAATGGTATTGGCACATGAGTTGCCTTTGCAGAAAGTGAGTTGTCCATGTGAGTGTGACTTGTAATGTGGGCGCAAGATGCCTAGTGATTAGGGTTCGTGAACTGGGACCCGTGACTTGTGGTTATGAGGTGTGGTACCTCGGAAAAATTCTTGAATATACCTTGTGTGAAAGCGTTTGTTCTTATTGAGATGTCACTTGTTTTCCTTACTTGGTTTCACCGGACATAAACTGTATTCAGCTTACTCTATGGTGTTATGACATGTTGAGCCTTGATTCTAATTGTTGCTTCTAGTTTTCTAGTACAAGTATTTTTTTGTTATTTTACCATGCGTAGCTTTATATTGATATTGTTCCCTGTTAGCTTTACATTCGTACTTGTACAGGTTATTAAAGACTAGTAGGTTTCTTGATTGTCTCTCGTTGCTATTCCACCGAGGTTAGTCTTGGTACTTACTGGGTACCGTTGTGGTGTACTCATGCTATGCTTTCTGCACATTTTTGTGAAGATATAGGTACTTCGCAGTTTGTTGATCATTAGTTAGCTGATCAGGCATTGCTGTGAAGACTCAAGGTTTACCTGCCGTCATGTTCGCAGGCCTCGAAGTCACCTTCTGATATTTTACTTTGTACTGTTTATTTCTATTCCGGATCAGATGTACTTAGAAATTTTCTAGTGAACTCAGTAGAGCATATGACTTGTACTACCGGTTTTGGGATATTGTATCGTACTTGGGATTGTTGGTTTATTATAGAAATATCTGTTTCATGCTTAATAGTTATTTTTGGTTAAATTTTGTTATTAATCCGGTGAGTGTTAGGCTTACCTAGTCTTAGAGACTAGTTGTCATCACGATATCCTATGAAGGGAAATTGGGGTCGTGACACTAATAAGATTCATGATTGAAGTTGGGATTGAAGAATATGCACTAAAACGGATTATGTGACGTGTTAAAGTGCTTAGGAGGGTTGAGTCACTATTACTAAATATATCCTACCCATCCCTTAGCCCACATTACAACCATGAAAAAGTCCTAATTGATTTTAGATCGAGCGAGCCTACATTAGTAAAGATTTACATTAAGGACAAGCCTATGGTACTAATTACATGCATGTGACTTCTTTTGCGAGAGTGAGAAATTTTTTTTGATATATGTGAGTCCTTAAAATATATTGAGCATGTGATTTGAATGCGTGGATTCAACTTACTTTCTTTTTCTTGTTATGAGAGCACATGGTTTTCACGAGGGATATGTAACATTATTAGACTTCTCTATGATATTGTGTGTTCAAGCAATGAGTGCATTGTGACATTGAGTCAGTTTTGTAGGTTAGGATTATTATGAGCATGTTGTCTTCCTTGTGAATGTTTCTTTGGAAGAATTCCATAAGAAAAAGGAAAGTGTTTGTGATTGCATATGCTAAGATTTAATTGTTGCTATCAACCATAGTCATTGTTATAGTGTGCTTCTATAATTATGTGTAAATTGTTGGTTGACTCGAGGAAGAGCAATGTATAAGTGTGGGGTAGTGATGTTTGGCTATAATTATATATTTTTAGTATATTACGTATCTTAGATTTTGGTATTTTAATCCTAAATTGACTATGATTGTGCTTAGTTAAGTTTATTTTATGTGTAGGTACTTTAGAGATAAAATTGAAGCAAAGTAGAGATTTTATGTGTTATTTATACACTACAAGAATGAATTCATGATTATTTAATTATTGGATAGTGATTAAAGTTTAATATTACAAAAGAAGACAAAACACACAATTGCAAAGAATTGAGAAGTTAAGGAAAAGAATGAGAAACGAAGCCGAAGTTTGGCAGCAATTGAAAGAACGCCCAAGCAGACGTGAAACGCTACTACATTCAGCGCTAGGCCAGCGCCTCGCATTGGTCTGGACGTTGTGTTGCATGATTTTTCCTATTTCACGCGAGACAAGGTTATTTGGGTCTTACATGGCCCCAACTCATATAAAATGGTCATAAACCTAATTTGGAGGATATCTAACAGACATTGAAGGGGAATTCTCATGAGGGAACACAGACCACGCTTGGAGGAGGCTTCCAACTAGTTTTTCTTCTCTTCCCTTCCTTTAATCTCGTAGTTTATTAGTTCTAGAGTTTTGGGTGCTACATGAACGTTGTAGTTTGAAGCTTGAATTGTTCTTATTATTTTATTATATTGGTTTGTTTATTCAGTCTTGCGCTTAATTATTTGATTGCTTGATCACCAATTAAATACTATCTACGAATCTAGGATTGAATTCGGGCTAGGGAATTCTAGATTGCATATAAGATTGAGTAGAGAAAGATCTTGAACTCAAGCATCGGGAACGAATTTGCGGTTAGGATTGGAATATACCTATTTTCCTTGCTTGGTTATTATACGGGAATTATTAATTCGTTCTTTTTTATCCTAATTCCATAGGGATATAAGTGTTAGGTTAGCTTGAATAGACGAGTAGTACTTCGAGAGAAGGCTACGAGTAATATTAACTCTGTCAATCAATAAATTACATAAATTAATTAGATAATTTAAGTGGAAAACTCAACGGGGTTGTTAGATAACCCATAGCTCTGGAATATTTTCTCCCATTGAATTCATCTCTAAGATTGCAGATTTGTTTTCTTTAATTTCTTAGTTTTCGACTCTAGATTAGTTGTAGTTAATAATCTTTAGAAAATTGCTTGAATAGATTAATTGTCTTAGTTTAATTTAGTAAATAGTTAATCACAAGTCTCTGTGGGTACAATATCTGGACTTACAATCCTATATTACTTGTCGACCACGTATACTTGCGTGTGCGTTTTGGAGCAACGAGTTTTTGGCGCCGTTGCCGGGACTTAGAAATTAATTATTTTTACTATATTAGATTTTTACTTTTGGTCTATCAAATTTTTTTTATCTTATTTTAATATTTTATTATATTTGTTGACATGGCATCTTGGAATGAGAATTGGTCAAATATTGGTTATTCTTATTTTGGTGATCCTTGTCCATATTATGGAGGAACACACGTGTGTCAAAATTGTGAATCTCAATCTTATGGGTGGAATTTTTGTAATGTGTGTGGTTGTCAAGGTGGACATTGGGATGGTTGTCCTAATTCATTTTACCCTTCCCTGAGCCCTTATTATGATGTTTCTAATAATGTTTATGAGTTTGATAGGAGCTTTGAAGTGGAGGATGTGGAATGTGTTGCTCGTATTATGGACATGGTGAGGCAAGTAGCCGAGCAACAAGATGAAATTCACAAAATGACTGCCTTAGCAATAAAAGGACTGCATTCTAGAATGGAAGAATTAATGGCCAATTTTCAAGAAGAACCTCAACTCGACGAAGAGAGCGAGTTCCCACACGAAGATAACTATGAAGAAGCAGATATCGTGAGCCAATCTTGGCTTGAGGAACAAGCTTAATGTCACGACCCAAACTCCCTTTGTATAATGTCGTGACGGAACATAGTCTCTACGACTAGGTAAGCCTAACAAATCGCATAAACTAACAAAACGAAAGTAAAACTTGGCAACTAACAGCAGTGGATAACTGAATAACTAGTGACAATGCCGCTCGGTATGTACAACAACCAATACTCTATAAATATACAGTCTTCCCAAAACCCGGAACATCGTAAGTCACAAGCTACAGAAGGAAAATAGCATCTCTATACACCAGAGTCTAATAAAAGGAATACATGAAGTGTTTGACATAGGGGAGAATAGAGGGTGACTCCTAGGTCTGCGGACGCGAGCAGATGTACCTTGAAATCTCCGAAACAACAAAAAATGCACAACTAATAGCGAGGCTGGTATGATGAACCTGGATCTGCACACAAAAAACATGTGCAGAAGAGTAGCATGAGTACACCACAACAGTACCCATTAAGTGCCAAGCCTAACCTCGGTCAAGTAGTGACGAGGTCAGGTCAGGCACACTGGTAAATATTAAATAAGGCAGGAGAATATACAGTATAATAAGAGACTAAAATTTAACAAAAGTAAACACAGCAAGTCAATAACACAACACACAGGGGTAAGCAGCAGGGGATCTCCCGAGATACCGTCTCGTAGTCCCAAAATAAATATACAGGGAGAACTCCCGAGGTACCATCTCGTAGTATCAAAAGTAAATATACAGGGAGAACTCCCTAGGTACCGCCTTGTAGTCTCAAAAGTAAATATGCAGGGAGAACTCCCGAGGTACCGCCTCGTAGTCTCAAAAATAAATGTGCAGGGAGAACTCCCAAGGTACCGCCTCGTAGTCTCAAAAGTAAATGTGCAGGGAGAACTCCCGAGGAACCGCCTCGTAGTATCAAAGGTAAATGTGCAGGGAGAACTCCCGAGCTCGTAGTCTCAAAAGTAAAACACACAGCTCAAACTGATAAATACAACAGTTAACAGCAAGATTTCTACAGTTATACTGATAAAGAACAAGGAACGGGAAATCAACTAGGCATGCTTCACATAGTTCAAATAAGTAGTTAAAGCATGTAGACATGCTATATTAGACTAAATAAGATAACTACACATATTGGAATAGCTCAATTAAGAATGAAAACAGACTAATACTCATTTAAACGGTATAACTCAGATTAAAGGAAAAATAGGTTGCTACTAAAATAAATCAAGTTTTACAACAAATAGCTCATGTACGTACTCTTCACCTTACGTACACGGCGCTCACATATCACAACAGTACCAAATCCTAAGGGAATTTCCCCCACACAAGGTTAGGCAAGCCACTTACCTCGAACCAAGCTCAATCAATCGGTAACAATGACTTTTCCACGAATATCCGACTTTGAATGGCCCAAATATAGCCAAAATCAATTACATACCATAAATACAACTATAAGAAACTAATATAATTAATGAAATCAAAGCTAAATCAAGAAATTAGAAAATCGCCCCAAAATGGCTCCCCGGGCCCACATCTCGGAATCGGGTAAAAGTCACAAAATATGATCACTCATTCACTCACGAGCCCGGTTATGTAATTTGTTTTGGAATCCAACCTCAATTTGAGGTCTAAATCCCCATTTTACTAAAATCCCTAATTCTACACAAAACCCCCAATTTCTACCATGAAAACACAAAATCTTTTGTTAAAATCTTAGGAAATGTAGTGAAAGATTGAAAGAAACTAGTTTAGAATCACTTACCAATGGTTTGGGGAAGAAAGGTTCTTTGAAAAATTACCTCTAGGGTTTTTTGTTTTGAAAATTTGAGAGAATGAACCAAAATCTCGTCTAAGTCTCATTTTGATCAGTTGCAGATGTCGCATTTGCGACCTGGGGTTCGCAAATGCAAACCCCGCAAATGCAAAGAATAAATCACAAATGCGAAGATCTTCACATCTCTTCTTCCATCGCAAATGCGATAAATTGTTCGCAAATGCAAACTGGACTGATCGCAAATGCGCCCCATTAATCGCATTTGCGAAGTAGATCCCCTCAGTCCCCATCGCAAAAGCGAAGACCTGGTCGCAATTGCACGACTAGGTCACTTCACAAATGCGAAGGTTATGTTCGCTAATGCAAAACTGACAGGTTTGCTGCCATATCGCAAATGCGAGATCAGAAGCCTGCACCAAAACTGAGATACACCAGCAATATTTTATAAGTCCAATCCACTCTGTAGCCTATCCGAAACTCACCCGAGCCCTCGGGTGTAACGACCCGGCCGGTCGTTTTGAGAGTAATAGTCCTGATCCCCTATTTACTTTTTCCCCCATACCTTTTTTTGCTTAGGTGACTTGCCTGGAGGTTTTATTTTTGGTTTCGGAGTGTTTTAGGACACTTAGTCCCTAAATGGAGATTTAAGCCTTAGGATTTGGACCGTAGTCGGAACTATATGAATATGACTCCAGAATGGAATTCTGTCAGTTTTGTTAGCTCCGTTAGGTGATTTTGGGTTTAGGGGCATGTGAGGATTGTGTTTTGGAGGTTCATAGCTCATTTAGGCTTGAAATGGCGAAAGTCGAATTTTTGGAGTTTTTGGCCGGTAGTGAAATTTTTTATATCGGGGTCGGATTCCGATTCTGGAAGTTGGAGTAGGTTTGTAATGTTGAATATGACTTGTGTGCAAAATTTGGGGTCCATCGGACGTGGTTTGGTTCATTTCGGCATCTGTTGTCGAATTTGGAAGTTTCAAGTTCTTTAAGTTTGAATCGGAGGATGATTTGTGATTTTACCGTTGTTTGATGTGGTTTGAGGATTCGACTAATTTTGTATGGTATTTTAGGACTTGTGGGAATATTTGGTTTCGGTCCGGGGGACTCGAATGAGTTTTGGATGGTTATCGGATCATTTTTGGACTTGGAAGATTTTCTGGTGCTGCGCTGGTTCCGCTGTAATCGCACCTGCGCAAGGCTGCCCGCAGGTGTGAGCAAATTGGCGTAGAAGCAGAGTTTGGTGGATTGGTCAGGGGTCGCAGGTGCATGGAAAAGGGTGCATCTACGATGCCCGCAGATGTGCAAGGCTGACCACAAGCGTGAAGTTATACCGCAGAAGCGGACGAGATTTCCGCAGACGCGCACACCCAGGTGCGGCCCTTTCATCGCAGGTGCGGAGGCAGAGGGGGCAAGTGGTTTGCGCGTAAGCGCTCATTTTTCGCACAATCGCACGCGCAGGTGCGAGCCCAGGCTCCGGAGGTGCGGAAATGCCTGGGCAGTGTTTAAAACCGAAGGGCTTCGTTATTTTTGTCATTTTGGACTTTGCAAACTCGGTTTAGGGCAAATCTTGAGAGCATTTTCGAGAGATTTATTGAGGTAAGTCCCTTGTTCTTATTTTTTATCAATAATCTTGCTTCCCCATTTATTTTTCCACCTAGTTAGTGTGTATTGAGGTGGAATTTGGGAGTTTGAGGCTAGGGATTTGGAAAGTTGATTTGTGGATTTGAAGGACCATTTGGTGTCGGATTTTAGTAAATTTGATATGGTTAGACTCGTGAGTGAATGCTCTTTTGGATTTTGTGACTTTTACCCAATTATTATATGTGGGCCCAGGTCGACCTTTTAGGGCGAATTTAGGAATTTTTGTTAAAGTATTGATTTCATTAATTATATGAGCCTATTATGGTTGTATTTATGATATGTAATTACTTTTGGCTAGATTTGGGCCATTCGGAACCATATATTCGTGGGAAAGGCATCTTGACCGATTGATTGAGCTTGGTTCGAGGTAAGTGGCTTGCCTAACCATGTGGGGGGGAACTCCCCTTAGGATTTGGTACTGTTTTTGATATATGAGCGTCGTGTACGTGAGGTGACAAGTGCGTACACGGACTATTTTAGCAAAACTCCGTTTTCATTAAGTAAAATACCTATCTTCCTTTAACTGAGCTACACTAGCATATGAATCTATCATGTTTAGTCTAGAACAACATGTCTACGTGTCTTAATTGTTTATGTGAACTCTATGCAGCATGCTTAGTGAATTTCCTGACTCTTTCCTTGATTGGTACTTAGTCTAAATCGTAAGATTTCATGATGTAGTTGTATTTCTATGGTTGCGCTGCATATTTACTTTGGGACTACGGAACGGTATTCCGGTAGATCCCCCTGCTCTACATATTTACTTTGGGACTATGGAACGGTATTCTGGTAGATCCCCCTGCCCTGCATATTTACTTTCGGACTACGGAACGATATTCCGGTAGATCCCCCTACTCTGCATATTTACTTTGGGACTACCGAACGGTATTCTGGTAGATCCCCTATTGTTATTTCAGTGTACTGAGCTGTTGACTTGCTATGATTTCATTCTTTGTTAAATTTCAGTACTTATTTTACTGCAATATTTCATTTTGTCTTAGTTTATTATATATATACCAGTAGGGGCCTAACCTGAGCTCGTCACTACTTGACCGATTGATTAGGCTTGGCACTTACTGGGTACCGGTGTGGTGTACCCATGCTACTCTTCTGCACATGTTTTGTGTGCAGATCCATGTACTTCTTATTAGCCCCGCTACTAGCTGAGAGTGCTTGCTGCTGTACGGAGACTTCAAGGTATATCTGCCGCGTCCACAGACCTCGGAGTCCTCTTCTACTCTTTCCCATGTCCATTATCTTCTGTATTTTTCTTTTGTTAGACTCTAATGTATAGAGACACTAGACTTTCCTTCTGTAGTTTGTGATTCATGATGTTCCGTGTATTGGGATTTCTGTTTATTTTTGAATAGTTGGTTATTGTACATGCCGTGTGGCATGGTACCCAGTTATGTTGTTACTGCTACAGTTAGTTGTTAAATTTATGTTTTCATTTTATTATTCCGCAAGTGTTAGGCTTACCTAGTCGTAGAGACTAGGTGTCCGTCACGACGTCATACGGAGGGGAAATTTGGGTCATGACAAGTTGGTATCAGAGCTCTAGGTTCATAGGTGTCGTGAGTCACAAGCCGGTTTATCAGAGTCTCGTGGATCGGTACGGAGATACCTATACTTATCTTCGGAAGGCTATGGAACTGTTGGGAAAATTTTCACCTCTTTGATTCCTTGTCGTGCGAAACTGTTGACTTCGAAATTCTAAACTTCTATTTTCTATTCTCTCACAGATGGTGAGGACACGTACAGGTGGATCTGATGACCAGGAACCCGCGCCCTCTGCTAGAGTTGCGAGAGGCCGAGGTCGGGGTAGAGGCTGAGGACGTCCACGTGGTGTAGCCAGAGCACCTGCACGAGCTGCTATAGAGGAGCGCCCAGTAGCTCCAGCTAGAGGGCAGACATCTGAGGTACCTGTTTCTGCACCACCCCTCTAGGAGACTCTAGCCCAGTTTTTTAGCATGTTCAGCACCTTAGCTCAGGCTGGATTGATTCCACTTGCTCCTGCCACATCTCAGGTCGGGGGAGGAGCACAGACTCCCGTTGCCGGTACTCTAGAGCAACGGGTTCAGGTCGACCAGGTTCCAGAGATTGTACCAATGCGGCCGGTAGCTCCAGCTCAGCCCGAGGTTAGGGTAGCAGCTTCTGAGGTGGAGCATCTCAGACTTGAGAGGCACAAAAAGTACCACCCACCTACCTTCAGCGGATTGGCTATAGATGATGCTCAGGGTTTTCTGGAGGAGTGTCATCGTATTCTCCGTACTATAGGCATAGAGGAGACGAGCGGGGTTTCTTTCACTACATTCCAGCTTAGAGGAGAAGCCTATCAGTGGTGGTGTGCTTATGCGCTCAGTAGTCCGGATGAGGTAGTTTCGCTTACACGGACTCAGTTCTCGTATATGTTTTTGAGAGAGTATGTCCCTCAGAGCCTCAGGGACTCATGGCGCGCGGATTTTGAGCAGCTGCGCCAGGGTGCTATGACTGTGTCAGAGTATGCAGTCTGTTTCAGTGATTTGGCACGACATGCACCGGCCTTAGTTGCCACAGTCCGAGAAAGGGTTCGACGGTTTATTGAGGGACTCCACCCCAGCATCCGGAGTAGTATGGCCAGGGAGTTGGAGACGGATATTTCTTAGTAGCAGGTTGTGAGTATTGCAAGGAGATTTGAGGGCATGTTTCCCCGGGATAGAGAGGAGAGGGAGGCCAAGAGGTCTCGAGAGACTGGTTATTATTCAGGAGCTCGTGCCCCAGTAGCTCGCCATGGTAGGGGTCATGTAAGCCACCCCGTTCATTCAGCTCTTCCAGCCGCCAATGGTGTTCTAGCTCCTTCTACAACCCAGGAGCCTTATTATACACCGCCAGTATCTAGTGTGCCTCCTACACGGGGTGTTCTTGGTGACCAGTCCAGCAGACCTGGCCCGAGTCAGTCACAGCAGTGACACACTCCCAGAGCTTGTTTTGAGTGTGGCGACAGTCACCATATGGTGAGGGATTGCCCCAGGATTAGGAGGGGTGCACCTCCACAGACTTCTCAGCTACTGCGTGCTCCACCAGGTCCTCATGCTATGATTACAGCACCAGCTGCCACCCCACCTGCTCAACCAGCTCGAGGTGGAGGTAGAGGTCGCCCTAGAGAGGGAGGCCAGGCCAGATATTATGCTCTTCCTGCTCGTACAGAGGTAGTTGCTTCTGATTCTATCATTACAGGTATTGTTTCGGTGTGTCATAGAGATGTGTCGGTATTATTTGACCAAGGCTCTACATACTCTTATGTGTCCTCTTATTTTACCCTGTATTTGGGCGTATCTCGGGATTCTTTGAGTTCCCCTATTTATGTGTCTACTCCTATGGGAGATTCTCTTGTTGTGGACCGCGTGTATCGGTCATGTTTGATTGCTCTTAGTGATTTTGAGACCAGAGCCGATTTATTATTGCTCATCATGGTGAACTTTGATATTATTTTTGGCATGGACTAGTTGTCACCCCATTATGCTATTCTTGATTGTCACTCTAAGACTGTGACGCTGGCTATGCCAAAATTTCTGTGATTAGAGTGGAGAGGTACCATAGAGTATACTCCCAGCAGAGTTATTTCATTTCTTAAAGCTCAAAGAATGGTTGAAAAGGGGTATGACGCGTATCTAGCTTATGTGAGAGACGTCAGTATTGATACCCCTACAGTTGAGTCAGTTCCTGTAGTGAGGTACTTTCCAAATGTGTTTCCAGCTGATCTTCTGGGCATGCCGCCTGACAGAGATACTGATTTTGGCATTGATTTGTTGCCGGGCACTCAGCCCATCTCTATTCCTCCATATCGTATGGCTCCTCCTGAATTGAAGGAGTTGAAGGAGCAGTTACAGGAGTTGCTTGATAAGGGCTTCATTCGGCCCAGTGTGTCACCTTGGGGTGCTCCTGTCTTATTTGTGAAGAAGAAGGATGGTTCTATGTGGATCTGTATAGATTACCGCCAATTGAACAAAGTCATAGTGAAGAACAGGTATCCATTGCCTCGTATTAATGACCTATTTGATCAGTTACAGGGTACCAAAGTGTTTTCCAAGATTGACTTACGTTCAGGATATCATCAGTTGAAGATTCGGGAGCCAGATATCTCGAAGACTGCTTTCAGGACCAGATATGGTCACTATGAGTTTCTTGTTATGTCTTTCGGGCTGACCAATGCCCCAGTAGTTTTTATGCACTTGATGCATAGTGTGTTCCGGCATTATCTTGACTTATTCGTCATTGTGTTTATTGACTACATTCTGGTGTACTCTCGGACTCAAGAAGATCATGAGCAACACCTGAGGACTGCACTTCAGACCTTGAGAGAAAAGAAGTTATATGCAAAATTTTCAAAGTGTGAGTTTTAGCTAGACTTAGTGGAATTCTTGGGTCATATAGTATCGAGTGAGGGGATCCAGATGGATCCGAAGAAGATTGAAGCAGTGCAGAGTTGGCCCAGACCATCCTCAGCTACAGAGATCCGGAGTTTTCTTGGTTTGGCGGGGTATTACCGTCGCTTTGTAGAGGGATTCTCATCTATTGCAGCATCTATGACCAGGCTGACCCAGAAGGGTGCTCCATTCAGGTGGACAGAGGAATGTGAGGAGAGCTTTCAGAAGCTCAACACAGCTTTGACTACCGCCCCATTATTGGTATTGCCTACAAGTTCGGGGTCTTATACTGTATATTGTGATGCATTGCGGATTGGTCTCGGTGCGGTGTTGATGCAGGATGGTAGGGTGATTGCCTACATGTCCAGACAGCTGAAGGTGCATGAAAAGAACTATCCTGTCCACAACCTTTAGTTAGCAGCTATTGTTCATGCCTTGAAGATTTGGCGGCATTATTTGCACGGTGTTACTTGTGAGATTTAAACCGATCACCGGAGTTTGCAGTATCTGTTCAAGCAGAAGGATCTTAATTTGCATTAGAGGAGGTGGTTGGAGCTGCTTAAGGATTATAATATCACCATTTTGTACCACCCTGGGAAGGCCAATGTGGTGGCCGATGCTTTGAGTCACCGGGAAGAGAGCTTCGGGAGCTTAGCATATCTACCAGCAGCAGAGAGGCCCATGGCGTTAGATGTTCAGGCCTTAGCCAGCTAGTTTGTGATATTGGATATTTCTGAGCCGAGTCGAGTATTGTCTTGTGTGGTCTCTCGGTCTTCCCTTTATGATCGTAGCAGGGAGCGTCAGTATGATGACCCCCATCTGCTATTCCTTGAGGACACGGTCTAGCACGGTGATGCTAAGGAGGTCACTATTGGAGATGATGGTGCATTGAGGATGTAGGGCAGGCTATGTATGCCCAATGTAGATGGTTTGCGTGAGTTGATTCTTCAGGAGGCTCACAGCTCGCGGTACTCCATTCATCCGGTGCCGCGAATATGTATCAAGACCTGAGGTAGCATTATTGGTGGAGGAAGATGAAGAATGACATAGTAGAGTATGTGGCTAGATGTCTAAATTGCTAGCAGGTGAAGTATGAGCATCGGCGACCGGGTGGGTTGCTTCAGAAGATAGAGATTTCGGAGTGGAAATGGGAGCGTATCACTAAGGACTTCGTTGTTGGTCTCCCAGGACTCAGTGGAAGTTTGATGCAATTTGGGTGATTGTGGACAGGCTGACCAATTCAGCTCATTTCATTCATGTGATAACTACTTATTCTTCCGAGTAGTTGGCTCGAATTTATATCTTCGAGATCGTCAAGGTTTATGGTGTACCGGTATCTATCATCTCTGACCGGGGTACGTAGTTTACATCACAATTCTGGAGAGTCGTACAGCAGGAGTTGGGTACTAGAGTGGATCTGAGCACAGTATTTCACCCTTAGACGGACGGACAATCCGAGCGCACTACTCAGATACTAGAGGATATGCTACGCGCTTGTGTGATAGATTTTGGGGGTGCTTGGGACCAATTCTTGCCACTTGCGGAGTTTGCTTACAATAACAGTTATCAGTCCAGCATTCAGGTGGCACCGTATGAGGCTCTGTATGGTAGGCAGTGTCGGTCCCCAGTGGGTTGGTTCGAGCCGGGTGAGGCCATATTATTGGGTACGGACTTGGTTCAGGATGCCTTGGAAAAGGTTAAGGTGATTTAGGATAGACTTCGCACAGCCCAGTCCAGACAGAAGAGTTACGCGGACCGAAAGGTTCGCGATGTTGCATTTATGGTTGGAGAGAGGGTCTTGCTCCGGGTTTCGCCTATGAAAGGCGCTATGAGATTCGAAAAGAAGGGCAAGCTGATCCCAAGGTTCATTGGTCATTTTGAGGTGTTGCGGCGTGTTGGGGAGGTTGCTTATGAGCTTGCCTTACCTCCCAGTCTAGCAGGAGTTCATCTGGTATTTCATATTTTGATGCTCCGGAAGTATCACAGTGATCTGGCTCACGTATTGGATTTCATCTCAGTCCAGTTGGATAAGGATCTATCTTATGTTGAGGAGCCAGTAGCTATTTTAGACAGGCAGGTCAGAAAGCTAAGGTCAAAGAACATTGCTTCTGTGAAGGTTCAGTGGAGGGGACAGTCAGTCCAGGAGGCGACTTGGGAGACCGAGCAGGATATGCGCAGCCGTTATACTCATCTTTTCACCACTTCAGGTATGTCTCTATGCTCGTTCGAGGACGAATAATTATTTTAAGAGCGGGAGGATGTAACGACCCGGTTGGTTGTTTTGAGAGTAATAGCCCCGATCCCCTATTTACTATTTCCCACGTACCTTTTTCTGCTTAGGTGACTTGTCGGGAGGTTTTGTTTTTGATTTCGGAGTGTTTTGGGACACTTAGTCCCTAAATGGAGGTTTAAGCCTTAGGATTTGGACCGTAGTCGGAACTGTGTTAAGACGACTCTGGAATGGAATTTCGTCAGTTCCGTTAGCTCTGTTAGGCGATTTTGGATTTAGGAGCGTGTCCGGATTGTGTTTTGGAGGTCCGTAGTTCATTTAGGCTTAAAATGGCGAAAGTCAAATTTTTGGAGTTTTGGGCCGGTAGTGGAATTTTTGATATCGGGGTCGGATTCTGATTCCGGATATTAGAGTAGGTCCATAATGTTGAATATGACTTATATGCAGAATTTGGAGTCAATCGGACGTGCTTTGGTTGGTTTCGTCATCGGTTGTCGAATTTGGAAGTTTCAAGTTCTTTAAGTTTGAATCGGAGAATGATTTGTGATTTTAAAGTTGTTTGATGTGGTTTGAGAATTCGACTAAGTTCGTATGGTGTTTAAGGACTTGTTGGTATTCTTGGTTGAGGTCCGGGGAGCCTCGGGTGAGTTTCGGATGGTTATCAGATCATTTTTGGACTTGGAAGATTTTCTGGTGTTGGGCTGGTTCTGCTGTAATTGCACCTGTGCAAAGCTGTCCGCAGGTGCGAGCAAATTGGCACAGAAGAGGAGTTGGGGTCAGGGGTCGTAGGCGCGTGGAAAAGGTCGCATCTGCGATGTCCGCAAATGCACAAGGCTGTCCGCAGGCGCAAAGTTAGACCGCAGAAGCGGACGAGATTTCCGCAGGCGCGCACGCGCAGGTGCGGCCCTTTCATCGTAGGTGCAGAGGCAGAGGGGGCAAGTGGTTTGCGCATAAGCACTCATTTTTCGCACAAGCGCACGCACAGGTGCGAGCCCATGCTCCGCGGGTGCGGAAATGCCTGGGCAGTGTTTAAAACCGAAGGGCTTCGTGATTTTTGTCATTTTGGACTTTGCAAACTCTGTTTAAGGTGATTTTTGAGAGTATTTTCGAGAGATTTCTTGAGGTAAGTCCCTTCTGCTTATTTTTGATCAATAATATTGCTTTCCATTTATTTTTCCACCTAGTTAGTGTGTATTTAAGGTGGAATTTGGGAGTTTGAGGCTAGGGATTTGGAAAGTTGATTTGTGGATTTGAAAGACCATTTGGTGTTGGATTTCAGTAAATTTGATATGGTTAGACTCGTGAGTGAATGGGCTATCGGATTTTGTGACTTTTATCCGATTTTGAGAGGTGGGCCCGGGTCGACCTTTTAGGGCGAATTTCGAAATATTTGTTAAAATATTTATTTCATTAATTAGATGAGTCTATTATGGTTGTATTTATGATATGTAATTACTTTTGGCTAGATTTGGGCCATTCGGAACCGGATATTCGTGGGAAAGGCATCTTGACCGATTGATTGAGCTTGGTTTAAGGTAAGTGGCTTGCCTAACCATGTGTGGGGGAACTCCCCTTAGGATTTGGTACTGTTTTTGAAATATGAGCGCCGTGTACGTGAGGTGACGAGTGCGTACACGAGCTATTGTTGCAAAACTCCATCTTCTTTAAGTAAAATACTTGTCTTCCTTTAACTGAGCTACACTAGCATATGAATCTATCCTGTTTAGTCTAGAACAACATGTTTACGTGTCTTAATTGCTTATGTGAACTCTGTACAGCATGCTTAGTGAATTTCCTGCCTCTTTCCTTGACTGGTACTTAGTCTAAATTGTAAGATTTCGTGATGTAGTTGTATTTCTATGGTTTGCGCTGCATATTTACTTTGGGACTACGGAACGGTATTCCGGTAGATTCCCCAGCTCTGCATATTTACTTTGGGACTACGGAACGGTATTTTGGTACATCCCCCTGCTATGCATATTTACTTTGGGACTACGGAACGGTATTTCGGTAGATCTCCCTGGTCTGCATATTTACTTTGGGACTACGAAACGGTATTCCGGTAGATCCCCTATTGTTGTTTCAGTGTGCTTAGCTATTGACTTGCTATGATTTCATTCTTTGTTAAATTTCAGTACTTATTTCACTGTAATATTTCATTCTATCTTAGTTTATTATATATATATATATCAGTAGGGCCCTGACCTGATCTCGTCACTACTTAACCGATTGATTAGACTTAGCACTTACTGGATACCGGTGTGGTGTACTCATGCTACTCTTCTGCACATGTTTTGTGTGCAGATCCAGGTACTTCTTATCAGCCCCGCTACTAGCTGAGAGTGCTTGCTGCTGTACGGAGACTTCAAGGTATATCTGCCGCATTCATAGACCTCGGAGTCCCCCTCTATTCCCTCCTATGTCATTTACATTCTTTACTTCTGTTATTAGACTATGGTGTATAGAGATACAAGTTTCCTTATGTATCTTGTGACTTATGATATTCCAAGTTTTGGGATTTCTGTGTATTTTTGAATAGTTGGTTATTGTACATGCTAGGCAGCATGGTACCCAGTTGTGTTTTTACTGCTATAGTTAGTTGTAAAATTTATATTTTCATTTCATTATTCTGCAAGTGTTAGGCTTACCTAGTCGTAGAGACTAGGTGTCGTCACGACGTCATACGGAGGGAAAATTTGGGTTGTGACATCGGGGCTCTAAACCAATTATACACACAGGTCTAAAAACATCATACGAACTTTCTCGCGCGATCAAATCGCCAAACTAATACCTAAAACTATGAATTTCGTAACAAATCAAAGGAAATTTTCAAGAAAACTTTGAAACTTCTATTTTCACAACCGGACGTCCGAATCACGTCAAACCAACTCTGTATCTTGCCAAATTTGACAGACAAGTCATAAATATAGTATTGGACCTATACTGGGTTCCGGAACCAAAATATGGACCCGATATCCAAAAAGTCAAACATTGGTCAAACATTTCAAAGTCATTAAGCCTTTAACTTTCAAATTTCCACAAAGTGCGATAACTCGAGCTAGGGACTTCCAAATTCGATTCCGGGTATACGTCCAAGTCCCACATCACGAAACGGGCTCCCGGGACCGTCGAAACACGAGTCCAGGTCCGTTTGCTCAAAATATTGACCGAAGTCAACTCAAATGGATTTTAAGGCAAAAATTGCATATGTTTCTCAGTTTGTAACATAAAATCTTTCTGGGAAAATATCCAGACTGTGCACGCAAATTGAGGAAGGCTAAAATGAGGTATTTAAGGCTTCAAAGCGCATAATTAGGTTCTAAAATATAAGATGACCTATCGAGTCATCACACTCAACTGGCTCAATTGAATAAAACGGTAGAGGCGTTGATCACGTCCAAAGCACACCTCTAAAGAGGTATGAAACAGTCACTTGCAATAATAGAAATCCAATCAAGAGTCGGAGTCGAATCCACAAGGAGCTAATATTGTTAGGGGTATATATCTCAATGTGAGTGATTGGATTATCTAGATTGCAGTTCCACAATAAGATTTTTTTTCTATTTCTAATTTTACTCTATTGATTGCAAAATAAAGGAAGAAGACTAGAGAAAATTATTTTTAAGGTTTTCCCAAATGGATAAAAAGCCTAGGGTTGTGACCATTACCTAGGTGTTTGCCTAATGGGTTAAAGACTTTAATGCTTTTTTTGTTGATTGGGTGTATTATAGCTATCAACTCTAATTTACCCACCCAGTACCTCTCAGTCAGAGAGTGGTTTTTCCCAATTTGTCTTTCTCAAGACCAAATGGGTATCACGCAAAACAGTTGATAAGAGCTCAAGTCGGGTTATTACTATCTCTAGGTTGAACCCTTTAATTGGGTTAATCAATCTCTCAATTGACCCAATTCCTTGTTAGCTAAGTTATCCTAGACTAAGTCTATCTTTCTCAAATAGAGACTAAGTCAAATAGGCATGAACTAATATTTGCAACCATTAATTCCACAATTAAAGCATGAACTAAGCTAAATAATAAACACCCAATCATAAACAAGTACTAAATTATATACCCATAAGGTTTCCACACTAGGGTTGGGTCACAACCCTAGTAGAAACCTGGCTACTCATAATTGGGTTTGAAGAAAATAGAGAAGAAAGACTAAATAAACTCATAATGAAAGCTTCAAATGATTAAATCTATTGTAAATACACCAAAACAAAGTAAAACTTCCTAAAATAGCAAAGAAAAAAGGCTACAGTAATTTCAAAGGTTCAAACTTGACCTAATTATGTGAAACTCATCTATTTATACAAGGCTGACAATCTCGGACAAAAATACCCCTCGGGAGGTTCTGCGGCCGCACAATTCCATGTGCGGTCCGCAGACTTCTTCATATGGCAAGAGATGGAGTTCTACGGCCACACATTTCTGAATTGCGGTCGCACGGCAACTTTTCTGCGGTCCGCAGATTTAGCACTGCGGCCACAAGGCACTCTTCTATGGTCTGCAATGTCAGGGTTGCGGCCGCAAGGCAATCTTGTGCGACCGCACAAATCTTGTGTGGTCCGCAACTCTTTGAGGTCCTGGACTTGGCCCTTTTGCACACTCTTTGTTCTTCGACCCTTAGCCCTGCTTTGCGGCCGCACAATTCATATGTGGTCCTAATTTGTACAATTGTCTGCTGATTGTTTCTTCTTTGTTTGCGGCCACATATGGAATTCTGTGGTCCGTAATTTCTTCTGCGGCCGCAGAATTCCTTCTGTGGACCGCACATTGTGTGCTTCTATGCCCTTTATTGCCTTGTGCTTGGACTGCTTCTTTTTTAGTCGAATTTCATCTCGGGAACCCTAACTTCCAGCATTCCTGCAATTTTGCACAATTTTATTAGTTTCGGGAATACAATTCAATGCTTTTAGACTAATACAAAAGCTAAAAGGTGCTAATAAGTAGTCAACATCCCTACTTATCAACTCCCCCAAACGTAAGTCTTTGTTTGTGTCATGACCCAAAATTCAACTAGTCGTGATGGAACCTAACCCATCCCGTTAGTTAAGCCAATTTCCAACTAACCAATTTCAATAATAATTATTAAAGCAATTTAAGTGAATAAGGATCCTGATCTTATACAATTCCCAAGATCTGGTAGTACAAATCATGAGCTTCTAAAAATAGAGTATACAAAGCGGAAATGAAATAAATACATAGTATGTTTGAATAATACATAAACAGAGCTTTTATAAATCTAAGGCTACCCTGAACAAGAGGCAGCTACAATAGGAACGCAGGTACATCTTCAAATCCTGCAACCATCGAGCACAGCAACAACAGCAGCCAACATCTGCACGCAATGTGCAGAAGTGTAGTATCAGTACAACCGACCCCATGTACTGAGTAAGTACAAACCTAGCCATAGATTGAAAGTAGTGACGAGCTTCCACCAAGGTCGAGTCCAAAACCAATAGTCCACAACAATCCATAACAACATAAAGCAAATAATACCATATGTAACTCAGGGATAAAATACTCGGCCAAATAATGATTTCAAAAATTAATAGTAGTTCTTTCTTTCAAATACATCAGTGAAAATCCAAATCGTTTGCCGAAGTTTCCAATAATATGAATAGTTTGAAAACAATAAATTTCTCCAAAAATCTTCTCAATAATAAATAATATGTTTCATTTTCACTCCGGATAACCCGTGTAAAACAAATGCATCATTATGCCCATCTGTCAAAAATGTGTGAGAAATCATGAATGATGTGATGTTGTACAACATAAGGAAAAAATACATCTCTATGCCTTTATGTCATGTGTGCATGCCAATTCAGTGATAAAATCATAAACAACCCCTCAGGCAGAACATCACTCATATACAGCCCCTCGGGCAAACCTCACAATCACTCGTGCCACTCGGGCATACCTCACAATCACTCTTGCCACTCGGGCATACCTCACAATCACTCTTGCCACTCGGACATACCTCACAATCACTCATGCCTCCCAGTCACTCAGCACTCGGCACTCGCACTCAGTAGGTACCTGCGCTCACTGGGGTGTGTACAGACTCCAGAGGGGCTCCTTCAGCCCAAGCGCTATAATCTGCACGGACAACTCACGTGCAATAATAATAAAGTATGTTGCAGGCAGGCAGCCCCATCCACACTCATCCTCACAATTAGGCCCTCGGCTGATATCAAACATGTTGCGGCGTTCAGCTCGATCCCATAAATATCCTCACAAATCAGGCCCTCGGCCTCACTCAGTCATAAACCTCTCAAGCCACTCGGGCATTCGGCCCAAAATATTTATATGCATCAAAATAGAGTCATAAAACTGAGTTATGATATGCAATGAAATGAATATGACTGAGTATGAATTTTTAATTTAAAACAAATAATTCACAGCAATATGACCTTTGTGAGTCCCAATAATACTGGCACATAGCCTCAATCATGATTTATAATATGCTTTTCTGCTTAATTTCTCTAACTCATAAAACGCATGGAAAATGCCAAGATCATTTAACTACAAAATTACACAGAAATAATTATGTCACAATTTCTATAGTGCACGCCAACACGCCCGTCACCTAGCATGTGCGTCACCTCCCAACAATTTACGAAATACATATATTTAGGGTTCATACCCTCAACTCTAAGATTAGAAGAGTTACTTACCTCGAACAAGCCGAATCCAATGTCGAGCAAGCTAAACAATGCTCCAGAAATCCCATTATGCGCGTATCAACTCCCAAACGGCTCGAATCTACCACAATTAATTTGATTCAGTCCACACAATTTATAGGAATTAATTCCATATCAAAATGCTAATATTTTCCACAAAATCCGAAATTACGCCCCAAAAATTACCTGTGGGGCCCACGTCTCAAAATCCGACAAAACTCACAAAATACGACAACTCATCCAATTACAAGTTCAACCATACTAATTCCACTCAAATCCGATTCCAAATCGGTATTCAAACTTGAAAATTTTGTTTTGTGACATTATAGAAATTTCCTTCTATTTCTCTTGAAGATTTAATAATCTTACACCAAAAATGAAGATTAATTCATGGAATATAATCACAAGTGAGTTAAGAACACTTACCCCAAGTTGTGTGGAGTAAACACTGCCCAGGCATTTCCGCACCTGCTGTGCCTGGGCTCGCACCTGCACATCCGCATTTGCGGACAAAAATGCACACCTGCGAAAAATAGCCGACCCTCTAAAATCTCGCATCTGCGGCGCTATTCTCGCATTTGCGGGCTTCGCAGATGCGCATTCCCCTTCGTACTTGTGGTCGCCTCACGCCAGCCCCAGTCCGCATCTGTGCCAACGCCTTTGCACCTGCGGCCTCGCAGATACGGCAAATTTCTCGCACCTACGAGCACTGCCCAGTCCCACTCTTGGCCGCTTCTGTGGCTTACTTCACACACATGCGGCTTCGGACCTACGATCAAAATCTTTACAGGTGCGATCACACTAGTAGGCAGCAGTTCCAGCATTTCCTTAAGTCCAAATTTGATTCGTTAACTGTCCGAAACTCACCCGAGGCCCCCGGGACCTCAACTAATGGTATCAACAAGTCCCATAATATACCACGGACCTACTCGAGGCCTCAAATCACACCTAACAACATCGAAACGACGAATTACTCCTCAATTCAAAATCAACAAACTTTGAACTTTCAAATTCTACATCTTGTGCCGAAACATATCAAATCAATCCGGAATAACTTCAAATTTTGCGCACAAGTCACATTTCACATTATGGACCTATTCCAATTTCCAGAATTGGATTCCGACCTCGATATCAAAAAGTCAAACCCCCGGTCAAACTTCCCAAAAATTCAACTTTCGGCAATTCAAGCCAAATTCCACTACGGACCTCCAAATAATTTTTCGGATACGCTCCTAAGTCCAAAATCACCATATGGAGCTTTTGGAATCATCAAAATTCGAATCCGAAGTTGTTTACACATAAGTTCGCATCCGGTCACTATTTTAACTTAAGCTTTAAACCTTGGAACTAAGTGTTCAAATTCATTCCAAAACATCACTGGGCCCGAACTAATTAGCCCCGGCAATTCACACAACAAATGTAAAGTACAATTTGAGAAGTAAATGGGGAAATGGGATTGTAATACTCAAAACGGCTGGTCGGGTCCTTACAATTTGTCCTCAAGCAAATAAATTAGTTCCCACCTCCAAAGGTTAAGGATCATTTCAACGAGTCGAAGGTGAGTCATCCACACATCAGTTGGGACCAACAATTACCCACACTACCTATGTATTATCAACAAGGGCAAGTTAAACAGTTATGCACATATAGTTCTAAAGTGACATTTGAGCATCAAAAGTTGACTTTACTCATCAAGGACTCTTGCTCTATCAAGTAGCTCATGGTGGACTCCAAACTCCTCTTCTTCTACTTTTCGGTTGCCTAGCTCACTTAAGAATTTTAGCACTCAATCCAAAGATTTATGAAAGGTTACTCTTCTCTCTCAAGAGAATGTCGCATGTACGGCTTCAAGTACCATAGGTTTGCCCCTCATATTGATCGCCACGAATGTAAGCTCACTCGACTTGAAATCAAATAGGACTTCTTTCGGGATGTAATGAAGGATTTTGGATTAGGGTTGAATACAAGATGGGTGAGTGGTTACACCTTTCTTTAAACACTCCATTTTTCATTTCTCGGCTCACACTTTGCCAATTCTTTGAGGCACTTTGTTTTCCTTGGGGAACTAGAGAGACTTAACATCACTCTTTCTTGATCATTACATTCATTTTCTCCCTCTTTGATTTCTTCATGTTTGGGATCAGTACCTCTCTTTGAATCCCTTTAACTTTTCCACTTACTATTTTGTATTTTTCTTTTTGCTCTTTTCTTTTCTTGCCTTTTCTTCTCATCATTTCTTTTCTCTTTTTGTGCCTTGATACCTTTTTCAAGCACCTCGTCTCTCCCCCAAATGTAAGTTTTTATCCAATTGTTTCACAACAGTGTTAAGAAAAGCTCGGGTTCTAAGAGAGGGTCACAATCAAACGGGTAAAGGCTTGTAACATGGTTGTCAAATGAGAAAGGATCAAGGCTTAACGGGGTTGACTAGGGATCACAACATTGGTAGGTAATAGAAAACTCAAATGGGCCAAGGAAAGCCTACACTCACTTCTCAATCCAAGCAAAACTTAGGATTTTACCTTGAAACACATTCGGGGCAAGTTCTAGACCTTTGGCACGGGTACTTGGATTAGAAACAAAGCATCTCACCTCTCACGCAACCGGATTGTTAACTAGGACAGAGTCGAGGGCCACAACGACCACATTCAAGTTTAAAAATCACTATGGTTCAATTAAACCACTCAATGGTCTCCAAAGTCAACTCAAGAGTCACAAGGTCACTAACTAGAGCTATTTCTTTCAAAAACCTTATTTTTAACCATAAGCACGAAGTTAAGTGTGTTGGTGCCAATTGAAGCATGTTTGACTCTTCGAGCATGACTCAATTAGGTATTTTTATTCATTACTACTACTATTATTTCCTAAACACCAAAAATGGACCCATTCCCTTAAGAAGGTTGTCACGCCATTCATCATTGGAATGAGTCACCCGGTTTACACAACAACTACCTTGGGAAAGAACCATGGCATTAAGAAAACCAAAGACTTATTATCTACTTAGAACATACAAAGATGCTACTAAATCAAACAAAGAAGCTACTAACTCAACTAAGAACTCTCGAAGAAACAAAAATGAAGAAGCTAATAAACAAAAAACTACTGAATATACATAATGAGAGAAAAAGAGATAATATATACATAATAGGAAAGAGAAAGAAAATAATATCAAGTTATTACAGGCCAATTGTCTCAAAATGTACCAAATAAGATCAAATAAACTCTACCCCCCCCCCCCCCAATAAAAATAAGCATTGTCCCCAATGCTTAAAAATATAAGAGTAAAAAAGGGGGAAGAGTGAAGAAAAACTCCTTTTGTCTCCTTGGACATATGTGTCCACAGCAATGTCACCGCCCTCAGTCTCATTCAACTGGATCTCATCATCCTCAACTCTGGGAGTGACTGGGTTGGTGAACATCTGACGCACTGCCTCGGTAGTGTCGACAGCATAGTCTAGCTCCTTAGACTGACCAGCTGGTGCCATTGGTACTGATGGTGCTACATGATCTGGGTTTGAAGGGTGTGGGTCGATCAGCATGTCAAAAGGGATATCTCCGGCTGCAGCAAGCTTGGTCACCTGCCTCCAGAGCTTTTCCACTGACTTCTTACTAGCCTGGGACTTTCTCATCTTCTTAACTTCTTTGCCCAGTTCTTTGATCACTGACCCGTGTTGTACCAAGGTAGCCATGATGGTGTTCTGGTTCCCTAGGAGCTTCTTCAATGTCTTTTCAACTAATGGGGGAATTGAGGTGCTTGAATAGTAGACTGTGTTGTAACAGCACTGAATAAGTCAGACAGCTTTGCAGATGTTATCTGCATCCGGTTGTTGAGGCTCGCCAATGTTTGGGAGACTCGTAATGCAGAAAGTGGAGCAGTAGGCATAGGCACCAGCTCAAAGATGAAGTGGAAACTGTGGCAGGAGCTGTAGAAGGAGTTATGGATGATGGTGGAGGAATAGCTGTAGCGCTAGAGGAAGGCTCGGCCGAAGTGGATGGGATATCAAATCTCTCCACATCTACCACAGTTGGCTCATCAGACTGGCCTGTGGTGGTAGACGGTTGACCTTTTCTCTTCGGGTTGCTTGCATCCATAAGTGAGTACCATGAGAAAGGCTTCTTCGGCCTCACCTTTACATCAAAATCCCTTGGTTCCACCCACGCATCCGTAAGATACTTTGTAATAGTGTTGGGGTATGAGTAGGAAGAGTCATCCTGTCGGGTGATCACAGAGATGTTGGCCGACATCACGACACCCACATTGATAGGGTACCCGGCCATAATGAAGGCAACTAAGACTACCCGAGGAATCGGTAAGCTAGTCTCATTTTAACTCGAGTCCAGTCTGCTGCAGACAAATGATTGCCACCCTTTTGCTTCGAAGCTTAGTGTGCTCCGTTGGATAGGAACTCCAGCGGTGATCCATGGTAATGGTGGTCCTGTTGCAGCTAGAATTTCCGCTAACCAAGGACGAACTGCATCCCCAAATGCACACTTTTCCAGGTATTCTTTTGGCTCAACATCATCAAAGACCAAGTATGTGTTTAGTGTGTGCTGGTCAAATCACACTTTGAGGTTTCTCACTGTTGTCACCTTTGTACCCTTTTTGATATGCGCCACATTGGCATAGAATTCCCGGACAAGGTAATCCTTAGCATCCACCATACTCTGGGTAAACCACGTCACCCTTTGTGCTCCCTAAACTACCTCAGCACGGCCAGGTTGTATCTCTCTAGATCAGTCAATAACAACTATCGCTCAAGTGTTAACTACCTCACCGGCCACCAAGTGCGAAAACTAGAGAAAGCTACTGGGCTAACTAATCAGTCCTCCCAAACCTCTTTCTTCTTTGTTCGTTAAATCCCAGCAGTTATGGCATCTCCCCCTCAACCATCATCGGCTATGTCTTGAACTGGTGTATCTTGTGCCTCAAGGACAGGTGTAGTGGATGGCTCAGAAGCCTGACTAGAACTTTTCGAAACCTCGGAAGTGATGTGGGATGATGTTGGATCATCCTGCAGTTGAAATCTCCCTGACGGCCTGGACTGTATTGCTGGTTGTTCCTGAATAGAGGCTGAGTTGCCCTCTGATACGTCCCTAGATGGGGCGTATGAACTCAACTCGGAGAGATTTGCACCTCTCCCTCTCCCAACTTCTGTCTTTTTTTTGATTTCATACTATTGGGAACTAGGTAAGGCTCTCTTTCCTCATCCCCGAGAAAGTTCACCCTTCCCTTTAGAAGTATCACCCCTACCTCTAGATCGAACCATTATTTGTATCAAGTAGACGTAGCTGTTAGTTGCAATTCAATGTTTAATCAGACACAGGAGATAAACAAGAAAACACATGAAAAGCTAGTGAGGGTCTCAGACACAGTGTGCTTGAAGGGTAAAGAACTGCGGTCCGCACAATTTTCTTGCGGCCGTAGATGAAGTCTTGATGACTGCACAATTTAGCATTGCGGCCGCAGAAGTGAAGTGTGGTCCGCAAAATTTCACTTGCGGCCGCAACTCAGAAACTCAAAATGGGCCAACTCTCTAATAACAGAGAATTGGCTAATGTGAGGCCGCAGAATATTTTTTGCGGTCCGCACAATTTATCATGCCGCCACACATTTGAGTCACAGATTGTAGACTCTTTGAAGACAGTGAAAGGGTTGTTGTGAGGACGCAAAGGGAATTCTGCGGTTCACACAATTTTGTTGCAGCCGCAGACCCATTTCTAACTAGAACATCCATATAATCAACTTCTGCTTACCGCACAATTTCAAGTGCGGTCGCAGAATTAAAAATATACGAACAGTCAGTTATGATTAACTAGGTTTTGCAATTTTTGTGTAAATCTTGATAAAGAAAGAACATAAAAGCATGAGAATACATTGACCCAGTACCTAAGCAGCAAGTATTAGTTACCCACTACAGATTTACCCTCACATGGTTGTACAATTGAGTTCTACTGACAAATAGCCTAAAATCACTTAAAACTATAATTTAAACTTACAAATGAAAATTTCTAATGAGGAGCTTAAGCATACCAGATGTGAATGAGTGCAAGGGGTGAGTGACCACAATTGTTGAGTGTGTGGGCAAATTATTCACCAAGAAATTCCAATATGTGCAAGTTTTTGTGCTTAGAGAGGAAAAAGAGTAACAGTAGCCCTAGCCCTCTATTTATACTCTTGATGTACTTAAAGGAAAGAGGGGCGAGTGCGGCCGTAGAATTTGAGTTGCGGTCCGCACTCTGTTACCTGGTGTCTTAAGTTGATGTTTTGTTTGAGGTCCGCAGAATTGTGTGTGCGGCCACAGATTTCCTGGTGCGGCCGCAGATCGGCCCTTTTTTCTGACAGACCAACTTCAAAGAGTTGGTATATTCCACCTTCCACTTGTGCGGTCCGCAAAATAATCATGCGGATGCAGAGCACTTTTGCTAGAGCAACAGTAAATGTGTGGTCCGCATAATTCAACTGCAATCCGCAAATATTGCAACACTTAGTCAGATTTTTGTCCACCATTTCTGTAAGGCACACTCATCCCAATAGCCCACTTCAAATCAAGTTAGCACAAAAATAACACCTAACTACAAAATAAAAAAAGAAAAGAAAAAGAAACATGGGTTGCCTCCCAAGAAGTGCCTGATTTAACGTCGCGTCACGACACGTGTTACCATCACAGTCATTTCAAATGAATGAGTGCCACCACGTGGTTGTCATCAACTTTTCCCAAATAGTGCTTTACCCGGTGACCATTGACTCGGAATACCTCATTGTTTTTGTTCTTCAAGTCCAATGCACCAAAAGGCGTCACACCCACAATTTCAAAAGGACCACTCCATTTCGACTTTAACTTCCCGGGAAACATTCTCAACCTTGAGTTAAACAACAACACAAGATCGCTCACCTTGAAATCTTTGTTCCAAATGTATTTGTCATAAAGATATTTCATCTTTTCTTTGTACACGTACGAACTTGCATAAGCATGGTACCGGAACTAATCCAATGCATATAAATGTGCAACCCTCAAGTTAGCGGCTACATCCCAATCAAGATTCAACTTCTTTAGAGCCCACGTGGCCTTGTGCTCTAGTTCCACCGGAAGATGACAAGATTTTTCGAACACCAACCGGTTTGGCGACATTTCGGTAGATGTTTTGTAAGCCGTCTGATAAGACCATAATGCATCATCAAGCTTCTTGGACCAATCCGTCCGATTAGCATTCACTATTTTGGACAAAATATTCTTTTATCTCCCGGTTAGAGACTTCCACTTGACCTCTAGCTTGTGGATGATAGGGAATCGTAACTTTATGATTAACACCATACTTGCTAAGTAAAGTGTCAAAATCCTTGTTGCAAAAATGCGACCCCTCATCGCTTATAATCGCCCACGGAGTATCAAACCTTGTGAAAATATTCTTCTTCAAGAACACCACCACACTTCTCACCTCATTGTTGGGTAGAGCAACGGCCTCAACCCATTTAGACACATAGTCAACTGTGACCAAGATGTAGGTATTTCCACAAGAACTCACAAAAGGACCCATGAAGTCAATACCCCACACATCGAAAATATCAATCTCCAAAATGGTGGTAAGGGCCATTTCATTTTTTCTTTGAGATTTCACCGGCCCTTTGACATTCATCACATCTTTTCACTAAATCACTTGCATCCTTGTAAAGAGTGGGCCAATAGAAATCGCAACTTAGCACTTTGGTCGCCGTTCTTGCTCCACCATGGTGGCCACGATATGGCGAAAAATGACAAGCCCTAAGAATTTCACCTTGCTATTCTTCCGGTACACATCTTCTAATCACCCCATCTGTACAAATCCAGAAAAGGTATGATTCATCGCAATAATAATCTTGACAAACACGTTTGATCTTCTTCGTTTGGTTTGAAGAGAACTCATCCGGGATGATTCCATACACAAGGAAATTTGCTAGATCCGCGAACTGTGGAACCTCCTTCATTGAAATAGCCAAGAGTTGCTCATTGAGGAAGGAGTCATTGATTTCAAGGCCATCACTCGGCCTCCCCTCCTCCTCCAAGCGAGACAAGCGGTCCGCCACTTGATTTCCACTCTCTTTTCTATCTTAGATGTCTATATCACATTCTTGCACAAAAGCACACATCTCATAAACCGAGCTTTGGAATATTTTTTGCTCATAAGATAACGAAGTGTCGCATGATGCGTGTGGACAATAATTTTCGCACCCATCAAGCACATGCGGAATTTCTCAATTGCAAACACAATGGCAAGGAGCTCTTTCTCCATAACAGTAAAGTTGACTTGGGCACCATTCATGGTCTTACTAGCATAGTAGACCAGATGAAAAATCTTGTTGATATATTGCCCCAAACCAACCCCAATCGCTACGGCACTAGCATCACATATGAGTTCAAAAGGGACACTCCAATTTGGAGTGGTTGTCAACTTGAACTTTAACAATTCAAAGGCTCTCATGCAATCATCATTGAAGTTAAAGTTAGCATCTTTCTCAAGAAGCTTGCACAACGGGTTCACCACCTTAGAGAAATCTTTGATGAAACACTGGTAAAACCCTGTGTGGCCTAAGAAACTCCGCACATCTTTCACCGAAGTTGAAGGTGGAAGTTTAGAAATTACCTCAATCTTTTCCTTGTCAATTTCAATTCTATTCTTTGAGATTTTGTGGACAGGGACAATGCCTTCCTCGACCATGAAATGACACTTCTCCCAATTGAGCACCAAATTAGTTTCTTCACATCTTGCCAACACTTTATCTAAATTTGCAAGATAATCATCAAATGAATCCCCAACCACCGAGAAGTCAACCATGAAAACTTCAAGATAGTCCTCCACCATGTCCATGAACATAGCCATCATACATCTTTGAAAAGTCGCTGGTGCATTACACAACCCAAATGGTATCCGCTTGAAGGCGAAAGTACCATAGGGACATGTAAAGGTCATTTTCTCTTGATCCTCCAGAGCGATAAGGATTTGGTTGTAGCCTGAATACCCATCAAGAAAGCAATAGAAATAACGGCCGGCCAACCTATCAAGCATTTGGTCTAATAAAGGAAGTGGAAAATGATCCTTCCTTATGACTTTGTTGAGCTTGCGATAGTCCATACACACTCTCCAACCGGTTACCGTTCTTGTAGGAATCAACTCATTCTTTTCATTGGTGACCACCGTCATGCCCCCCTTCTTTGGGACACATTGAACCGGAGAAGTCCATAAACTATCAGAAAAGGGGTAGACAACCCCGACATCCAACCACTTGATAATCTCCTTTTTCACAACTTCTTGCATAGCCTCATTGAGTCTCCTTTGATGTTCAATAGATGGTTTGGCGCCTTCCAACAAGTTGATCTTATGCATGCAAAATCTTGGGCTTATCCCCCGAATATCCACCAATGTCCACCCAATAGCCTTCTTTATCTTTGTAGCACCGCCAATGTAGAATCTACCTGCATGTTAGTCAAACAAGAGGAAAGAATAACCGGTAAAGTATAAAAAGGGCCAAGAAATTCATAATGAAGATGTTGAGGAAATGGCTTCAACTCCAAGGAAGGAGGCTCTTAAATGGAAGGCTTTGTAGGAGGAGTTGTCCTATTTTCAAGATCCAAAGATAGTTTCCAGTGTGCATAATTGTACGACCCCATTCCTTGCAAAGAGTACACACATTCCATGAAGCCATCCATCTCGCCATCATCAAAGCTGAGCAAGACGACCTCCAACATATCACCAACATTGATTGTGGCAATTGTATCATCAACAATAACATCGGTCACCAAGTCCATAAAAGAACACACCTCGTTGCTATTTGGTTTCTGCATGGACTTGCACACATGGAATACCACTTTTTCATCACCCACCCGGAAAGTGAGTTCTCCGGCTTCAACATCACAAAGATCCTTCTCCATAGCAAGGAAAGGTCTTTCAAGAATAATAGGCACCTCATAATCAACTTCACAATCTAGAATGACAAAATCCGCCGGAATAATGAATTTATCAACACGAACCAAGACATATTCAATCACTCCCAAAGGTCTCTTCATGGTACGATCGGCCATTTTCAATGTCATAGAGGTGGGTCTTGGTTGTCCAATTCCCAAAATCTTAAAAACTAAATAGGGCATCAAATTGATACTTGCCCCAAGATCACAAAGAGCTTTAGCAAACTCAGAACTTCCAATTCTACAAGGAATCATGAAAGCACCGGGATCTTCCAACTTAAGAGCCATTGAATGCAAAATTACACTCACTTGATGAGTGACTTTGATAGTTTCATAACCGGGAATTTGTTCCAAAGCTTAAACTAATGGCACATTGATTAAGAGACTCTTCATCATTTGAATGAACCTTTTGAATTAATTCTCGCCATTTTGTTTGGCAAGCTTTTGAGGGTATTGAGGTGGAGGCTTAGGCAAAGTTGCCTTAGCCTTTTACACTACCGACTCTGGTATGTCAATAATGTGATCCCTAAATAGGTTCACCTCCTCTTGAGTCTCTTCCACACTATCGGCAATATCAGTCCGAACTTAATCATTTTCTTGCACCACATTGTTCGGGACCTCTTCTTCTTGTTCCACTTGCTCATCATCCACAATTTCCTTTTGACTTGAGGTGGATGCATTTCCACCTCTTTCACTTCTTGTAGTAATGGCCATGGTGCCCCGTGTTATTTCCATCCTTTGGGTTAACCACCATTTCACTTGGTAGTGCTCCATTAGGATGAGAATTTAGAGCTTGAGAGATTTTCCCCCATTTGAAACACATTGTTTCGGATCAATGTGTTGTGTGATGCAAGTTGGGCGTCCGAATCGGCACTCTTTTTCATCATTTTCTTGAACATGTTCTCAATATGCCCCATCTAATTGGTTGAATAACTAGGACCATGGGAAGGATAAGGATGCGGGTTGTTCGGTTGTTCATACATCAGGGGCCTTTGAAAATCCGACCCCCGATTGCCTTGATTATGGTTCCATCCGCCTTGATTATTACCCCCTTCCACTCAAATTTCCTTGATTGTTGTTGTTATGCCAATTCCCTTGATTGTTTCCTCCACTCCAATTTCTTGGTTGTTAGAATTCTAATTGCCTTGATTGTTTTGAGGTCGCCATTGTTGTTGGTTTGGGCCTTGGAAGTTGTTTTGTTGCCCTTGAAAGTTGTTCACATATTGCATCTCCTCTTCTTGGTCATTGTAAGAATCATCTTGATCAAAACCACTATCCTCTTGCACAAAATTGTAAACTCGATGTTGCACTTGTGGACCCTTGGTTCTCCTCTTGTTCACCATCATGTTCGCCCCTTCCATGGCATTGACTTGCTTAGGATTTTGAACTTGTTGAAGTTGAGCCTTCGCTAATTGATTCATAGTGGTAGTCAATTCGGTAATGCCTTGTCCATGGTCATGAAAACCCTTTGTGAAGGTGGGTCACATTGGGATCACCTTGTGGAACATTAGCCCGGAATTTCCACGTCGATGATGTTTCCGCCATTTCATCTAAAATCTCACACGCCTCCGCATAAGGCGTAGTCATGAAGTTCCCACCGAAAAGTTGATTCACTACACATTGGTTGGTTGTGTTAATCCCACGATAGAAAGTTTGTTGAACTATATTCTCTGCCATATCGTTGTTGGGACATTATGTAACCATTATTCTATAGCGTTCCCATATCTCGTGCAGTGGTTTATTTTGATCTTTCTTGAATGCTAAAATCTCATCCTGAAGTGTAGCCATGTGCCCCAGATAGAAGAACTTAGAAATAAACTTTTCCACCAACTCATCCTAAGTGTGAATGGAATGGTTCGGCAAACATTCCAACCAATCTAAAACTTTCCCCCATAGAGAGAAGGGAAAAAGTCTTAGCCTCAATGCATCCTCGGAGACATTTGTTTGTTTGCTCCCGCCAAGAAGTGTCCACAAACCCCTTCAAATATTTGTATGCATTTTGCCTTAGAGCACCGGTGAAGAAACCTCGTTGCTCTAGCAAAGTGAGTATCACATTGGTGATTTGAAAGTTGTCTGTCCTAATACAGGGAGGGTCTATTACACTTGCATATACTTCATTGGGGGTGGAACGGGGACATTTTCATGAGGCACTCGGCTTCTTCTATTGGCTTGAGGTTCAAGAGGAACCTTATCAACTTGCTTATCCTCAACGTCCACATCCCCCAAAGCAATATTTCCGAGCTCATTGTTTGCCATGGTTGTACGTATGATTTCTAAAACAAGTTAGTAACACAGAAGGAAAAGAAGGTACTCCAAAAACACACCCAAATATATAGCTAACACCGTTTTTAACTCCCCGGTAATAGTGCCAAAAATTGATCACATCCAACGCACACCTCTAAAAATGTATGAAATGGTCTCTTGCAATAATAAAAACCCAACTAAGAGTTGGGGTCGAATCCACAGGGAGCTAAGATAGGAGTTAGGGGTATATATTTCAATGTGAGTGATTGCATTATCTAGATTTCACTTCCATAATAAGATTTGTTTTCTATTTTTAATTTTACTCTATTGATTGCAAAATAAAGGAAAAAGACTAGAGAAAATTATTTTTAAGGTTTTTCCAAAGAGATAAAAAGCCTAGGGTTGTGACCATTACCTAGGTTTTTTCCTAATGGGTTAAAGACTTTAATGCTTGTTTCATTGATTAGGGTGTATTATAGCTATCAACTCTAATTTACTCACTTAGTACCTCTCGGTCAGAGAGTGGTTATGCCCAATTTGGCTTTCTCAAGACCAAATAGGTATCACCCAAAACAGTTGATAAGAGCTCAAGTCGGGTTATTACTATCTCTAGGTTGAACCCTTTAGTTGGGTTAATCAATCTCTCAATTGACCCAATTCCTTTTTAGCTAAGTTATCCTAGACAATCTCTCTTTCTTAAATAGAGACTACGTCAAATAGGCATGAACTAATATTTTCAACCATTAATTCCATAATTAAAGCATGAACTAAGCTAAATAATAAATATTTAATCATAAACAAGCACTAAATTAGATACCCATAAGGTTTACACATAAGGGTTGGGTCACAACCCTAGTAGAAACCTGGCTACTCATAATTGGGTTTGAAGAAAATAGAGAAGAAAGACTAAATAAACTCATAATGAAAGCTTCAAATGATTAAATCTATTGTAAATACACCAAAACAAAGTAAAACTTCCTAAAATAGCAAAGAAAAATGGCTACAGTAATTTCAGAGGTTCAAACTTGACCTAATTATGTGAAACTCATCTATTTATACAAGGCTGACAATCTCGGACAAAAATACCCCTCGGGAGGTTCTGCGAATTCCATGTGCGGTCCGCAGACTTCTTCATATGGCAAGAGATGGAGTTCTACAGCCACACATTTCTGAACTGCGGTCGCACGACAACCTTTCTGGGCTCCGCAGATTTAGCACTGCAGCCGCAAGGCACTCTTCTGCGGTCCGCAATGTCAGGGTTGTGGCTGCAAGGCAATCTTATGCGGTCCGCAATTCACTGAGGTCCTGGACTTGGTCCTTTTGCACACTCTCTGATCTTCGACCCTTAGCCCAGCTTTGCGGCTGCACAATTCATGTATGGTCCGCAATTTGCATAATTGTCTGCTGATTTTTTCTTCTTTGTCTGCAGCTGCAATTGGAATTCTGCGGTCTGCAATTTCTACTACGGCAGCAGAATTCCTTCTGCGGATTGCACATTGTGTGCTTCTGTGCCCTTTATTGCCTTGTCCTTGGACTGCTTCTTTTTTAGTCGGATTTCATCTCGGGAGCCCAACTTCCAGCATTCCTGCAATTTTGCACAATTTCATTAGTTTCGGGGATACAATTCAATGCTTTTGAACTAAAACAAAAGCTAAAAAGCGCTAATAAGTAGTCAAAATCTCCACTTATCAGGCGCATGATGCCCTACAACCAATATTTGTAGATACTGACCAGCTTGTGGAGCAAAAAGAGGAATTCCAACTATTTGACCAAAATATTATTAATGATGCCAAGGTTAAGGAAGTGTGCAAAAGTGAGGATGTTAAAAGTAAAGCGCTTTCAGAGTTTGAGCATATTGGACCTCATTCTAAACACTTTTCAACATTGTGCTTGGTTGGTGACATAAGAATTGATCCATTCGAGCCTATGGAGGAGTCAATGGATGGGGAACAAAGTGCATATATTCTGAAATTTGCGATGCCAAGAAGACAAAACGACATCCCTCACTTAAAGGCCAAGAAGTGCAAGATGCGACATTGTTTACTTGGTTCTTTTGTATTTGTACCACCGCCCCAAGAACATGAAAGAAAAATTGATGCAAAATTGGGGGCGCAATTAATATCCTCAAAATGGAAGAAAAAGTGGTGAAAGCGGAGCAAGTCGTGCCACGACTATAAATAAGGCGCTTGTTGGGACGCAACCCAATTCTATTTTTTTCTTTTTATTTTTGTTTAATTTTTTTATTGTGTTATCGTTGTAGTATTGTTTTGTGTTTTATAGGACTGGGAGCATGGAATCAAAGCCAATAGGCCTGTGAAAAATTGAGCACGTGGTTGAAACTAAGTGTGGGGTGCCCGCACAAAGGATCATACTTGGGAGAAGTCTGGATATCCCGTGAGCTGATAATTCTTCGGCCTTTGGCATACCACGGAGTCTCTTTTACCCTCTTGTTATTTACATGTGCATTGAGGACATTGTACAATTTTAAGTGTGGGGTGAGGAGATTGTTCGGGTAATTTTCGGTGCTATCCTACCTTAATTGTAGTATTCTTTTTTAGTGTACCTATTGCCTTGTGGTGAAACACTTGTGCGTTTTAAACCACGATTGTGAGTATAGTACATTGAGCCTTCGATTTTAAGTGTGGGGTCATCTTTGACTCTCACGATAACCTTAGGCGATATTCTTCATTCATTCGTACTTTCATGCTTATTTGTGTTGTAGGTTGATATGGCTCGTGATGGTGCAAACAGGGGCAAGGGATTAGGTAAGTCCTCAACCAATGCTCCCACACCTAAAGAGCGCAAGAAAGGGGAAGGATCATCTAGGCAAGAAAAAGGGAAACAAGTTGCCAACGGATCACAGCAGGCACCTTTGCAACCGAGGCCTCGTTTGAAACTAGTTAGTAATACTGCCATGGCATGGCATAGAAACTTTATGCCATAGGGGCGCTACATCTCCGAGATGGGCATTAATGTGAAAGCTTTAGAAAAGAACTTTCCGGACGTTCTTGGTCGGTTGCGAGAACTGAATATGGAAAAATTCCTAGAATGCCCCTGCCATGTAAATTTGAGCATGGTGCGAGAACTGTATGCTAATTGGAATGCGGACTTGTTCAGGTCATATGTCCGTGGAAAGGACGAGCCACTAGATAGGCGGTCCTTATGTGAATTTTTAGGGGTTGAGAACTCTAACCCGCGGAGGCAACAAAAATTTGTCAAAAGCCCAAGCTACACAGCGATACGTCACACTCTTTGTGGCATCGATTCGAATGCCAAGTGGACCAGAACTAATGGTGATGCGCATCTTGAGATGATCCGCTTTGATTTCAAAAAGACCGCCAAAGTGTGGCAAAATTTTGTACAGGCCCGCCTCATGCCAGTTGAACACAACAATGAATGCACTCAAGCCCAAGTATGTGTGATATTCTTTTTTATGAGTGGGTGACCCATTAATGTGGATGAGATCATGCTGGGGGAGATGACCCATACATGATTTGGGCGGCAGATCAAGCGATTCTTTTTTGGCAACTTGCTCACGCAGTATATGCTTTCCCGGGAGGTGCTTGAATATCCCGAGTATGACGAGGTTGTGGAGGCTCCTAAGGGGTTGATGGACATCACATCTTTGTTGGAGACGACGTCTAAGCTTACCCAAGCAGCACAGAATGAAAGAGGTGAGAACTTCAACAGATATCTCTATAACTCCTTAAATGTGATCATGAGCAAGATGGGTGTATCAGACGAGGAGTATATGCATTTACGCAATGATTTGTCTAATTCTTCCAAAGAGATATAGGGGATTGCATCTGGCATTCCCGGTCACCCATCAGAGGATGAGAACACTTACAAAGGCTCTGACACTAAGGATGAGATTGGTGATGAAGTCACGGGGACCATGGCTTTGGTGCCCCTAGGACTTGATGATGATGATGAGCCCGGAGATGCGGTTGGTGGGCATGCTGAGGAGGAGGACTCCGACTAGCAGAGAGTTTTCTTTTCACCCTACTTTGCTTTACATTTATATATGCATAGGGGACTATGCATATACTAAGTGTAGGGTGGGAGAACTACTTCATGTGATGTACATTGTATAAATTGCATAAATTTGTTTCTTTTTAGTAGTTTTTACTTAGTCTAGTTTTAGAGAAAAAGATAAAAAAAACCAGAAAAAGCTCGAACTTTTTCCGACGATGGATCTTTTGGATAATTTTCTTGAGGGATTAAAGTTTGATTAAAAAAAACACCAAAAAGATTATTTTTTTTAGGATAGTTAGGTAGGATCCCTTGATTTTTTTGGGCGTCGGTTCTTTTCCAAAGGTGTAGCTCAAACCGGATACTTTTCTTTTTAGGAGTGGGTTAGGAAGAAACTGAGTTGCTCTGAGGTACCTATTGACGTGTTTGGTGCTGGCACATTAGGCTATGGCATGCGCTCTGTCTTCCTGTATATTTGATTTGAATTGTGATACCTAAGTAAAATAAATAGCTATTGTGACGCCTTTCTATCAGTTGTTTGACTTGTATTCCAGTGCAATATTGCTTAAAACTTCTCAATTATATGTGCTTGCTTGACTTGAGAGTTGAACAGAACCATCTTGATTGAGTCATGTGCAATGTGTGTGTGAGGAATTGTGATCTTCTGTGCTATCCTGGAACTTGTCTCGTGTGTTAATCGAAGCGAAATCATTAAGTTGTGCTAGTCTAGGAGATAGCCTCATAAATCAGATTGCCTTTATTGATACTGTGTATTACCTCTGTTGAGTTTATATTGACCTCCAAAGGCATGAAGTTGTTTGATACTGTCATTTTTAGTCCCTGCATTAGAGATGTTAGTTTAGAGTGAAGAGTATTGGTATAATTTATTTTTTCCATGAATCCCAACACCTAATACCCATTGTTGTTTCGGATTACTCCTCTTACTCCCCCTATTAGGCCATTTTGAAAGGTTGCCCCGTCTGTATTGAGTTTATAGTGGCCTCTCCTTCGAGGATGCCACTTGACATATAGGACATTTGTAGTGATGTCATTGCTTTCCCCAGCCACATGGATGAACTCAACAGGTTTAGCTATGGCATTTTTACATGATACATGCTCTCTCTTTCCATTGAAGCAATTATTGTTTCTGGTTAGCCAAATCTCCCATAGGCAGAAAGGGATCAATTCTCCCCATTGAGGAGTGAGTTGAATTTTTTGTTGTGGAAGTATTATTGGTATTGATTCTAAGGTTATTTAAGCTCATGTGGGATAGGTTATCCCAATATAGTTTGGCATTCTCATAGCTGACTCTGGCATTCTCAATTGATTCATCTTCTTTGTCATTAAAGAAGCACCTGAGATTCAAATTGATCCCTCTGTTTTGCAGGTGCTTTGTAGTGGGGAGTCTGTCATGAGTCAGCAGCCACAGGAAGTATTTTATCTTGTTAGGCACCTTGCTTTACCAAATTCGAGTGAAATTCAGACCTGGACTTTGGTGTAGATTCTCAGATTGGCCAAGGATCATGGCATAGACAGATTTGGTGGACAATAGACCATTATGGGTCCTGTTCCACACAATTTTGTCTATACTAAGTGGGTTAGCATTACAAATGGTGGAGTTTATACTTGCAAGGACACTATCAGGGAGGTTGAAGGGAAGCATGTTGGGGATGAACTGGCCATTTAGAAGACATGTGGCCAGAGTTCTGTTCTCCTCTCCCCTGTTAAGGGGGCCACTAATTAAAGCTCTAAGGGGTTTTTAAGTTTTAGATCCATCTTTCATTATAGAGGTTGATTATATCACCTTTTATGCACTATCCACCTATTAGCATCTCTCCACACGTTCCACCTATTTTTGATGCTAGTCCAGGTTCTGGAGGCAATGTGCCTACCATGGTGATTGCTATTGCAGTATTTGTGGAACAACACTCTGGCCCACAGGGCCTGAGGGTTGTTATACATCCTTCAAGCCAAACTAGCATGGCTAGCAGTATTCCTAAGGTCAACTTTATGCACATTAAAACCCCATGTTTCTCTAGGCTTAGTAATGATACCCCACTTAATCAGATGCATTTTCTTCTTCTCAATAGTGGTTCCCCATATGAAATTCCTATGAATCCTATCTATTTGGTTGCACACCTGGGCAGGTAACCTAATGTACTACATGACATGGCTAGGAATACACCCAGTGATGACTTAGCTAATGTAGTTCTCCCAGCCATGTTCATTCTATCTTAGTTTGCATGTTATCTATGATGAACTGGAAATCTCTATTGGTTGGCCTCTTGTGGAAAATTGGGAAGCCTAAGTATTTCCCAAAGGAAGAGCTAGGCTTGATATTCAGAGTACTTGCTAAGATATCTATGGTATCCTAGTGGCAGTTATTGGAGAAGACAGCTTTGGACTTTATGGTATTGACCTTTTGACCAGATATGCTACTGAAATGGTATAGAGTATCCATGATTGTGACACAATTCTTGGTGTTTGCCCTAGCAAACAGAGTTAGGTCGTCGACAAAGAATAGATGTGAGATTTTTGGCCTAAAGTGGCTGATTTTGATGGGAAACCAACCCCTTTGATGCACTTGAGTCTCAATGCTCCTTGATAACCTTTCCATATACATTATGAAAATGTAAGGTGATATAGGGTCTCCCTGTCTGATACCCCTACTAGGATGGAAAAAATCAGTCTTACCCCTATTTACCAGGACAGAAATAAAGCTTGAAGAAATGCATGGCATGATTAATTTGGTCATATTGTGGGGAGAGCCAAAGGACATCAAGGTGTCTCTGATAAAGGACCATTCTAGTCTGTCAAATGCCTTTTCTAAGTCAATTTTGAGGACCATATTAGCATTTTTCCCTTTTATCTTGGTAAAGTGGTTGATGTATTCCTCAACTATGATGACATTATAACTGGCCCTTCTGTTGGACAGGAAACTGGCCTGACTTGTGCCAATGATGGAAGGAAGGACTGGCTTGATTCTATTGACAATTATTTTGGTAATCAGCTTGTACATAGTGTTGCATAGCCCAATAAGTCTGAAATTCTTAAGGATTGTGGCATTGGCACACTTAGGAATCAAGCATATGTAGGTTGTATTAACTTGAGACTTCATTTCTAGGGTGTTAAAGATCTGGTTACAGAACTGAGTCACTTTGCTCTACAGGATATTCCAGTATCTTTGGTAATAGAAGGGGTGCAGACCATTAGGTCCAGGGGCCTTAGTAGGTTTGAAAGAAAACATGGCCATCTTTATTTCACTACTTCTTAGGGGAGCACTCAGAGTAGTTTGCTCCATATTGCACATAGTATGGGCATCATAGACTATGTTTTTCTAGAGAGTGGGGAGTCTAGGTGTTCTGTGGTGAACATCTTGGAGTAGTAGTGGTAAATGGTGTTCTGGATTTCCTATTGCCCCTCAATCCAATTTCCTACTTCATCCTGCACGGCCATGATTTTGTTCCTTTTCCTCCTATTGAGGGTTGAAGTAAATGACGAACTCAGTGTCAAGAGACAACAAATTGAGCAGAATGTGTATGTCAGCTAGCTCTAAGATAAATCCCAAGGATATTTGTGGAGAATCTAACACGAGTGAGGCAACGTTTTTGAAACATTCGAGTAACATAGTTTGTCAGTCAAAAGGACATCACAAAAAACTCCTAAAATCTGTCCTGAAAACTATCTTAAGTATATCTTCTTCCCTAATTCTAAGATGTTGATGAGCAGACCGAAGATCAATCTCCGAAAGGTGGATAGCTCCATACAGGTCATCTATATATGCAATCACCTCATCAATCTCAAATTGAGCTGCAACAAGGGTGTCTTCTTTCCCTCTCTCACCAATCATCCTTCTGAATCTACGTGCATCTTCGCCTTGTCATGCGGCCAAATATATACATAGGAAAACTGAAGAGAAGCAAAATCTTCTACAGCTACATTGCCATCTTCTACCAACAAGCTCTCTTTAACAGCAAGCTCTGCAAGAGCAACACTACGTAGCCACTCAACAACCCGCCCCATACTGAGGCATGTGGTTTATATATGGGATCTTTCTAATAGCCGAGTGACAACACCAATACTCTGCTTAAACATCATATATCAGCAAGTACAATGCCAATAATCACATCTGAGTCCAATCAATTAGTCGCCATAATATAATCACAAATCAACTTCCCTTGATCAAGAGCCCCAAAATGAACACAGGCTGCAAGTGCAATGGTCAAATAGTACTCATCAGGACTAACTCCACACCCTTGCAGATTTTGAAAAATAACTAGTGCCTGCCTCCAGGGTCAAAGACTAGACCATGTTGAAGTTACTCATCTATAGCAACATCACAGTGATGAAGTTGAATCCATGATTTTAGTCGCTCTGACACCACTTATTCGGTTATAGCTGTTTTCTATTTACTTACTTATCCATCAATATAATTTACATGTCAACAATAGAATTTGATTTGACATTTAAAATATGTGCAATTCCTTAAACTTCACCTAGTTCAGCTGCTTTTCAACTTCAAATTCATTTCCTGTCATATGTTCAGTTGAACCATATAGAATCAATTACAGTTATTGGAGTTCAAGGATATCTTGTTGTAAAATGTTATATGACTCTGCATTGGCTTTTTATATCTCAGTTCTCTTAGAAGTTACAGGTTCAAAAAGAAGGAACAGAAAGTAATAAAGACAATTACTGCAAGTGAAAAGACTGGATATTTCAACTCGACTCCAAAAGATGAGTAACCAAAATATACAAGCAAGGAGAGTTGCATTTGTCAACTCTCAACAAATAAATAACGCTCTCAATTGGAAGCGGCAAACATACTATCTCTTGGTTGCATCACCATTGCTAAAACCTAAATACAGCCAAAAAAAGAAAGAAATGCTAGGCACAATCCTGGAAATGATTTTGAATTTACTTTCTAGTTGGCAAGCATAACGTTTCACGATAGAGTCTTCACCACCGACCATTTGGAAGTGGGAACATCTGCCATCAGTTCTTTTGCCACTGTCCACCAGCAAAATGCCATTGTCGTCAACAAGTCATGAAACAAGATGCAGGATCAAAATACAACTTTAGAAAACACCAACAAACAGAGGTCAAAGCAATGCTGAAATAGAATATTGCACAGTCGAACAGGATTAATTTGAGGACTAATGTTCTTGATCAAACAAAAGCCAAACCTTTAGACAAGAAAGCAACCAACTCTAAAGATCTTTGTTTTAATCTTTCATTCCTCAATTTATAGCATTCTGTACTCTCCATCATAACTATTGCACACTTTTTATTCAAATAGATTAAAGGCCTAATGACTGTCCCTTATCACAGAGTGTTAGTGTCTTGGGCATGAAAACATATAATCTGGCAATACTCAAGGATAGATGAACGATATGAACTTAGTAATTTCACTTTTAGATGAAAAGACTAGTGTTTTCATAGACTTGTTATCATACACGAAAAGACCAAGTAACAAATTTACAACACATTGTAGAATCACATTGCGGTTAAAAATAATGTGTCTCATGCAACTTGCAGAAGTTTATCCAGCTGGTTAATGAAAAGAAAAGGAAGAGTACATTATCCAAAAGAGGATCAAGTATGCTGACCTTTAGACGATGCAGGTATTACAACAACATGCATAGTTGCATTGTTTGGAGGTAATGCTAAACGAAGAGGATATAAATTTCCATTAAATTTGTTCCGCGAACAAACAATAATATTCTCCAGACCTGTTTCTTCCTCCAACTTTTGAGTCAGTTCCTCTAATCCATGACCTTTGAACTGAAAAGAAGGCCCTTCCACTGAATCATTCGCATTTCCATTTTCATCCGCCACATGATAATAGATTAGCCGACCTTCAGACTTCACTGTGGACTGCATGTTTAATAGAAATCCATGAGTTTAGGTTTATACACCCCAGTGTGAATAATCTTTTCATTATGAAACACTTAAAAGTCAATCACAGATAACTTTCTAAAATCAAGCGTAGATCGATAACCTACAAAAGATGGTAAGTAACCTGTTGCAGTGTCTATAAGTTAAATAGATTATGGAAATAATGAAATTCGGAATTATTTTATATACTTTTTTGGTATAAGTAATACTACTAACTATGTTGGAATGCTGATATAATTTTATGGCACAACCAATGTGGGATAACAAACCAAGGATTAGTCACACCTGGATTAAACAAGGAAATTGTTGCCCTTCCACCAAAACCCTTTTCTTAAGAAGGTCAAGGTAAAAATTGAAAACAAAAGTTTATCAAGATTTATCCAGTTTAAAACCAAATACCAGTTTCAGATTATACACGGAATACCTCATTTTTAATATAATGAACCAAATAAATCACAAGTCAGTGGCGAAGCCAGGAAATTCAATAAGGGTGTTCAAATTTTGAACACCTTTTGCCAGTGAGCTATGCAAGGGTGTTCAAAGTCTATTTTAAATCAATAATGAGTAGTGGTCAGTTGACCACCCTTGGGCCAACATAGCTTCGCCCCCGTCACAAGTACTATATAATTCAGGGATTATTAATCCGAGCATAATTTTGTCCACGAACCAAACGAATCCTAAATCTATTACCATAAGGAAGATTTCATTTGGCATAAAAATGTACAATAAACAGAGCCAATATAAAAGACAAACCTTAGTCCTGGAAAATTTAGCAGTGGTAAGATGAAAAGATGAGCTCAAATCATCACCCACTGATTCTGATCTCGAAATGCTTTCAGGCGATTCAGCTGGCAATAACTCAACAGTATCAACTTCCCATAAGATCCAATCTTGATGCCTATGAGGTATATCATGTGTAACTGAATTTCTCCAAGGTGGTAATCCACTATTTGCCCTTAAATAATTCCCATATCTAGTTTTCAGCTTTACAAGGGAACCTTCTTCTTTCATTGGTTCCCACTCAACTGATGAATCCAATTTATTAGGCAAACTTTGTACAACTTTTTGACCCGTTACACCAAAGAGAAATTGTTCATCTGAGGCTGTTAAGTATTTGCCATAACAACTCTTTAATCGGACAACATTGTCGAATCCTTCAGGGAATTCAACAGTCCATTTAGCACTCCTTGAAGATCCAGTGCGATCTTGGTATACGGTTTCTTGATCAGGATCAGCTAATAAGAATTTCTCGTGGTGGCTCCTTAACCTGACGGATTTGGCTTTCTGGAAATATTCCATCTCAGAATTCTGCAATGGATAAACAAAAATGGGGAAATTTTTTAAGAATCAGATATCCAAAAAAGAAATTATCTTTTTGATCTAGATTTCCACCTGTTGAGTATTTAGTGAAGAGGAGGATCCAGGTGGATAAATCAGTTTCCTGAGATGTGACAAGATCAGCAAATTGAGGAAGAAAGTATAGATGTTAAGGAAGGGTAAGGTGTGAAACAAATGTTATTAATGCACGGAAGATGTTAATTGCGTAACGGGCAGATACGAGGGTAGGTAATTAATATGTTGACTCTGTGAAATGAAATCTATGACTTTAGCATTAACTTTTTCCTTTTTGTAATAGTACTTACTTCCTATGTTTTATATTATGTGTGTTATTTTTTTTTTTTACACGTCCCTTAAGAAATATTAATTAGGAAAGAAATTAAACCATTCTATCATTATTTATGTCTTAAGATATAATCTCTTTTTATTGAATATTTATTCTATTTATGTGTTATTTTATCTTCAAGAACAATTATTACTAAGGGTAAAAAAGGAAAAAAAACAACCAATTTTGTCTTGAACTTCTAAAATGACAAATAATTTGAGACAATTATTTTTAGTAATCACGACTGTTAATATGAGACGGACGGAGTATATCTTTTCATCTTACATCAAAGTCGCATCCCGTAATTTGGGCTCCATTTGATTTATGATACATCAAAATTTTCAAATTGATTAGAATCATATTCACTAAACTAAAAAGCACAATTACATTATCACTATAATTTTTAAGTGGGGTAATATATGGAGTACTTTCTTTTTCGAATTATGGATCGTTATTATATACAAATGCATGTAGTTGCTTCTAAGTAACTTGAGCATAGTGTAAAAGAATTAAACCATAGTGTTTTAAGTCTAAATCCATTTATTAAAAATATATTGAAGTATATAATATAGCAATCCCCAAGATATCTTTTGACATGAAAGCAAAGGTTGTTGTCTTACAAATGGTTATGCCTTCTGTCCTTCGTTGGTCCCAGATTGACCACAAAATCAAATATTTCGTGCAGGCTCTTATGTGATAGATGAATTAAAAATCAACACTTTTAAAAAATTATAAAGCTCAATCCTGGAACTAAGTTGATCTACTTCCGTGGAAATCCAGTGTCCAGAAAAGGCTCTAACTCACCCACAAACCTAGGGCCAATGTATTGTTCTTTTAAGCACTTTTTTCCTTTGTTAATCCCTAATAGATTTTTGCGTTTCAAAAAAAAAAAAAAAAAAAAAGGGGGGGGGGGGGGGGGGGGGGGGGGGGGGGGGGGGGGTCTGTGTCGGCATATAATTAAGTCAGACCAGATGATATATTCTTCAGACAAGTGCCAAATTTCACAGCACAAATGCTTTGGAATCTAAGTTTACGTGAGTAGCTGCAATGGTTGATTTAGGGCATTATTAAACTGTCAAATGATTAATCAAAGAATAAACTACAACATGAAAAAACAATTTGAATATTTTATACTGTGTCTGCATCTTAATTAATTTTTAATACTGGAAGAATTAGAGCATTTCGACATTTACTTGTTATCTAGTTAGATTCTCGACTGGTAGCATTGCGTAGCTTAACTTTTTTGTTTTCTTACCTTATTTACAGTCAACCAGCTGCATTCAAACTGAGAATTAACAATAACGTTATGCCCATGTTAATACTACTAGTATCATAGAGAGATCCCTGACCTCGGCTATTTGTTAAACATAACGTCGATTAGGAAAACTTACGAACAGGCGGTATTTATATCAATTTAATGAATACATAATATTTGTATTCACATACATTCGTATCACTAAAGTATTTATAGTTAATAGTAAATTAATATAATTTAGTATAAATATCAAGTGCGACTAAATTTTTACCGATGGGTTACCGTCCAGTGTTGATCGAATACTACACCAATGAACTTTGTTGGTGTATGAGATGTATATAATTTAAATCCTAAATTAAAATATACGGCTTAGAATATTGAAATTCTCCCCCCACACGTATTGAACCAACCTTAAAAGTTATACATAGCCCACTTCCGAAATCTTCTCCTCCAATGTATCTGGGCCATACAATAAAGACGGGCATGAAACAAAAGAGTAAGCATATCACAACAACCAAAAGGTATTTTGCAATTTCATTTGAAGTGGTACTTAAAGATTTTTTATTCTTTCATTTCCTTTACTTCAAAAGACCCTCATTTCCTTTACTTCAAAAGACCCTTCTTAATTTATATGCACATCAATTCTTACATGCATGCCTATACAAGGGCTTTTTGAACATCACCATTTGCCATCATCATAGATCGTAAAAAAGAGTTTTTTTTTTGGCCTAAACTCTTTTCAAGAATTGTCCTTTTGGCTTGAGAGAATTGAACCTTCTTTTCAACCTTGTAATTAGATGGAGCACTTGTTGGAGAAGGCAAAAATCATTCGTCTCAAAACTCACAATGGCAAATACCTAATAGCAAGCAAAGATGAGAAATCTGTACGCCAAAGTCGTGATGGCTCATCAGTAAATGCACTTTGGTCTGTGGAATTTGTTGATAACCAACATTACCTGCGCCTTAAAAGTTGTTATGGCAAGTACTTGACTGCTTCAAATGTTCCATTTCTTCCTAAGGTATTCAAGATTCAAAATTTTAAGTTGGCTACTATATCATTTCATCTGAAAGCCTAAAGTGTGATAAAGACCATATATAATTTTTAATTACTTAATTATATTATGTTTCAACAGGTCAGTAGATCAAGAAAGGTCATTCAAACTCTGCCCAAAAAGTTGAGTTCCGCAACAGAATGGGAGGTTGAACAAGATGGATCGTTATATCAAATTCGCCTAAAGACGCGATATGGCCATTTCCTGAGACCCTTTGGAGGAATACCCCCATGGAGAAATCTTGTCACCCATGATGTTCCCCATAGGAAGAAATCTACTTTGTGGGAAATTGATATTATGGAGACTCATTTGGTTCATAGGAGGGTTCAATCTGCTCCAAATTTCCCCCAACTTCCTAAAGCATTCTCTTGTGCTTTTACTGAGCACGTATAAACAAATGAGTTGATATATCATCCTAATTTATGGGAGCTTTTCATTTCATTAACCCGAGAATCAATGATTTTCTGATACCAAAATGTCCGCCTATAGTTCTTTTGTGTATATCCTACGTTTTGATTCTTGTCTTGTCCATGTTATGATTTATAAAAAGGAAACAAAATAAAAAGAAGATGCATGCATATGTCTCCTCCTTTTATGAAAGCGGATGTATATTGAAATATACAAACTGTTCCTATATGATATGTTGTGTCATCATTGTAATAGCATTTGCATGCAAGACATTGTGCAAAAATCTAGCTCAAATATTATCAAGCATATATTTTGAGGTTATAAAAGAAAAAACATGACTTGATGAAAACCATTTTGCTGGGAACTTCTATGTATTGATAAATGGAAGTCATTCTGGCCTGCAAACTACATATTTACTACTCCATAAATTTGGGGAAAAGTACACAAATAGTCGTTTCTAGGGCTGCTATTTAGAGATTAGTCAGTACTTATTTTGTCCTGAAAATTTGAACTAAAAATTTTAACTTCCGGACACAATATCCTGAAAATTGAACTGAAAAACTGAAATTCAAGATATATTGGCTAAATTTTAAATAGCAGCCCTCTATAATAACTACCTGGTGTTTGTTAAGAAATAACCTGGTTGCAAATTGAAATGTTAGGCTCAAAATCTTTGAAGTTGGGCCAAAAGATTTCTGTCCAATTCGGACACCTTGAAGATTGCTAATGCTTATCCCTGTTCACGAAGTAGGACTAGTGGTATTCATTATAATAGATGGATTTAACTGTTCAACAGAACGCATTGCTTTCTGCTTGAACTATGTTTGATAAGATCACACAGCTAGCTCATTCTTTAATTCACTAGTATTTTAAATTCGAAAATCGCCTAAGCATTACTCAAATGCATGTACAGAGTAAACGAAGATTGTAAGCAACAAGAGTATGTGTCATGATCAATAAATGTAAATCATAAGAAAATCCATAAGAAAATTTACTATTTGTAGTGTATGGAAATGACCAGAAATCCTGACCTTTGTGAAGCGAATAATGAAGTATATTTATGCAAACAGAAACGACGGGCATCATGTCACTGAAAAGTGCCATCTCTCCTGCAACAAGAATGCAAAGTTGAATGAATTAATGTCATTTTGAGATAGTGGCCAACCCATGCATGCCACGTCAAGCTTATTTTCTGAGGTGAAAGACGTTGACCTCGTGGTCATCTTTAAATCTCTCGTCTTCTTTTCTTCTTCCTTTTGACTTAAGAATCATGAATTTCGTCGTTCATTCAACCCTCAAGAAAATTGTGGCTAACAGTTGCTAATTGATTCTTTGAGATAATTCACCTAACTTCAGGGGCGACCTGAGAGTAAGGCAAATGAAGTCATTGCCTAAGGCCCCAAAATATTAAGGGCCCAATTATAAGTACAACTTGTCATATATATTTTATGTAATTATTATTAATAAAATATGTTAAAAGTGTTAATTAAAGTTATACAGTTGAGTGATAAATAACGATAAATTTCTCTCTTATTTAATTATATGATCATGAATATTATCAAATTTAATTTTTTTCTCCTCTATGTACACTCATGTTTTTTTATGTTTCGAATGATTCACTTTTAAATTTTAACTCCGTTTCACTGAATTGGCTAATTCTTTTCATCATAGTTTATTGATACATCCATTAAAAAGTAATTATTTTTTGTTTATCTTTATAAGAGAAATCCTCAAATGCAATGGGGCGCAAGGTTCGAAAATCGATAGATTATCGTCGTGCCCCCTCTACCTTTTTCCACTTAATTAATGCCATATTTTTATTTTCAAACTATAAAGTGCACCTAATACACACATCATGCATTGTACAGTTACCACTAGGTCAAAGTCCTAGGAGTTTGCTTTGTATCTCATTATTATATAGATTTTATAAAAGAAATTTAAGGGTCTTTTAATATATTGGCCATAAAATCTGTTGAGTTGTCCCTGCGTAACTTATGGAATTAATCTATTAAAATCACTTTTATTTCTTTTGGAGCAATAAAATTACTCAATTGTTGCCTATTAAATAGAGTATTAGCTTTAATAAAATCTGCTTGGTTGTTTGTTACAACAGCAACATTCAGGGATGTCTCAGTCTTCACAAAAAGATTGTAGTCTATTGCTACATTTTAAATATTACAGCCCCTTATTTTTCTTTCCTTGCTTGCTTCTTTGGCCAGCTTGTCCGCCACCCTGTTGGTTTCCCTGTAGATATGGTTTACTCGTGGATGCCCCAGTGCTGTTAGGAGTGACCTGCATTCACATACAATAGCCTCATAAATCAGATTGCCTTTATTGATATTGTGTATTAGCTCTGTTGAATTTCTGTTGACCTTCAAGGGCATGAAGTTGTTCGATACTGCCATTTTTAGTCCCTGCATTTGAGCTGTTAGTTCAGAGTGAAGTGTATTAGTATAATTTATTTTTTCCATGAATCCCAACACCCAATCCCCATTGTTGTTTCGGATTACTCATCTTACTCCCCCTTATACGGCCATTTTGAAGGGTTGTCCCGTCTGTGTTGAGTTTATAGTGGCCTCTCCTTGGAGGATGACACTTGACATACTGGATATTTGTAGTGATGCCATTGCTTTCCCCAGCCACATGGATGAACTCAACAGGTTTAGTTATGGCATTTTTACAGGGAGATAGGCTCTCTCTTTCCATTGAAGCAATTGTTGTTTCTGGTTAGCCAAATCTCCCATAGGCCGAAAGGGATCTACTCTCCCCATTTGAGGAGTGAGTTGAATTTTTTATTGTAGATAGTATTATTGGTCCATTCTTAGTTGTTCTACTTATTCATAATGGTGTTGATTCTAAAGTTATTTAAGCTCATGTGGGATAGGTTATCCCAAAATAGTTTGTCAATCTCATAGCTGACTGTGGCATGCTCAATTGATTCATCCTATTTGTCATAAAAGAAACACCTGGATTCAAATTGATCCCCCTGTTTTGCAGGTGCTTTGTAGTGGGGAGTCTGTCATGAGTCAGCAGCCACAGGAAGTATTTTATCTTTTTAGGCACCTTGTTTGACCAAATCCAAGTGAAATTCAGACCTGAACTTTGGTGCAGATTCTCATATTGGTCAAGGATCATGGCATAGGCCGTTTTGGTGGGGAATAGACCATTATGGGTCTTGTTCCACACCATTTTGTCTATACTAAATGGGTTAGCATCACACTGCCAGGGAGGTTAAAGGGAAGCCTGTTGGGGATGAACTGGCCATTAAGAAGACAGGTGGCCAAAGTTCTGTTCTCTTCTCCCCTGTTAAGGGGGGCACTAATTAAAGCTCTAAGGGGTTTTCAATTTTGGATCTATCTATCATTATAGATATTGATTCTATTACCTTTATGCACTATCCACCTATTAGCATATATGCACACTTTCCACTCATTTTTTATGTTAGTCCAGGTTCTGGAGGCAATGTGCCTGCCATGGTGATTGCTATTGCAGTGTTTGTGGAACAACACTCTGGCCCACAGGTCCTAAGGGTTGTTATACATCCTCCAAGCCAAATTAGCATGGCTGGCAGTATTCCTGAGGTCAGCTTTATGCACACTAAAACCCCCTGTTTCTCTAGGCTTAGTAATGATAACCCACTTAATCAGATGCATTTTCTTCTTCTCGGCAGTGGTTCCCCATATGAAATTCCTATGAATCCTATCTATTGGGTTGTACACCTGGGCAGGTAACCTATGTACTGCATGACATGGCTAGAAATACACCCTAGTGATGACTTAGCTAATGTAGTTCTCCCAGCCATGTTCATGTTATCTTAGTTTGCATGCTATCTATGATGAACTGAAAATCTCTATTGGTTGGCCTCTTGTGAAAAATTGAAAAGCCTAAGTATTTCCCAAAGGAAGAGTTAGGCTTGATATTCAGAGTCCTTGCTAAGCTATCTATCGTATACTGGTGGCAGTTATTGGAGAAGACAACTTTGGACTTTATGGTATTGACCTTTTGACCAGATAGGCTACTGAAATGGTATAGAGTATCCATGATTGTGGCATAATTCTTAGTGTTTGCCCTAGCAAACAAAGTTAGGTCATCAGCAAAGAATAGGTGTAAGATTTTTGGCCTAGTGTGGCTGATTTTGGTGGGAAATCAACCCCCTTGATGCACATGAATCTCAATGCTCCTTGATAACCTTTCTATACACATTATGAAAATGTAAGGTGACATAGGGTCTCCCAGACTGATACCCCTACTAGGCTGGAAGAAATCAGTCCTACTCCTATCTACCAGTATAGAAATAGAGGTTGAAGAAATGCATGACATGATTAATTTGGTCATATTGTGGGAAAAGCCAAAGGACACCAGGTGTCTCTGATGAAGGACCATTCTAGTCTGTCAAATGCCTTTTCTAGGTCAATTTTGAGGACCATGTTAGCATTTTTCCCTTATATCTTAGTAAAGTGTCTGATGTATTCCTCGACTATGATGGCATTATAACTGACCCATATGTTGGACAGGAAACTGGCCTGACTTGGGCCAATGATGGAAGGAAGAACTGGCTTGATTCTATTGACAATTATTTTGGTAATCATAGTGTTGCATAGCCCTATAGGTCTAAAATTCATAAGGATTGTGGCATTGGCATACTTAAGAATCATGCATAGGTAGGTTGTATTAACTTCAGACTTCATTTCTAGGGTGTTAAAGGTCTGGTTACAGAACTGAGTCACATTGCTTTATAGGATATTCCAGTATATTTGGTAAAAGAGGGGGTGCAGACCATCAGGTCCAGGGGCCTTAGTAGGTTTGAAAGAGAACATGGCCACCTTTATTTCACTACTCCTTAAGGGAGCACTCGGAGTAATTTGCTCCATATTGCACAGAGTGTGGGCATCATAGAATATGCTTTTCCAGGGAGTGGGGGAGTCTATGTGTTCTGTGGTGAACCTCTTGGAGTAGTAGTGGTAAATGGTGTTCTGGATTTCCTATTGCCCTTCAATCCAGTTTCCTACTTTATCCTTTACGACCATAATTTTGTTCCTTTTCCTCCTATTGAGGGTTGAAGATATGGAAGAATCTAGTATTAACATCACCCTTCATTATCTAGTTGATCCTAGACTTAGTTTTCCAAAAGACATCTTCATATTTGAGAATAGAGGAGTATTCCTCCAGAAGTTGGCCCTCTAGGTTCTGGAGAAAGGTGCTGAAGGGGTAGGCATTAGACTTCTGGATACCCCCAAGTCTGACCATAATGTGCTTCTTCTAATGGAATATATTATCAAACACGGTCATGTTCCATGTCATCACCTGGGCCTGGAACTGGGCATTTTCTTTTTTAAGGCTACCATACCCTTCATAAGCCTGTTGAATAATGTTGGTGAAGGATGGGTGACTACACCACATGGGTTCAAACCTAAAAGGTTTGGAGGTTTTATTGAGAGCATTGGGCCACAAGTTTATCCGCATAGGGCAGTGATCAGAAAGTGTTATACGGAGGTGGCTCACATTACTGGAAGAGTAATCTTGGATCCATTCATCATTGGAAAAACACCTATCTAGTCTTTCAAGGATTAACTGACTCGTATTCTTATATCTCATGTTAGTCCATGTGTATTTACTCGCCTTAAAACCTAAGTCATTGAGCTTACAGTGGTTCAGGTAGTGCCATAACAAGTTAGCTCTTGGGGTAGAGATGTAGTTTCCCCATGTTTATCTCTGGCCCTTAAGACTTCATTGAAGTCCCCCTACTAGCCAGCTCCCCTTGTAACCATCAGAGATAGTTTTAAGCTGATCCTAGAGGACCCTTCTGTTAGCATAAGTGCTGCTGGCATAAATAGCAGTAAAAAACTAAGGGGTGGAAGGGGGAGTTACCTTGACCATGACATTGATGCCCTGGGGAGTGGTGGAGACTTCATCAATCTTCAGCATGTCATCTTTCCACATAATGACAATGCCTCCTGACATGCCTACAACAGGTTTTTGAATTTGCCTTGTGAATCCCAGCTCCTGAATGAGGTGTCTGTGCTCAGTCATCCTTGTTTCCAAGAGGATCATCATGGCAAGCTTGTGCAACTTAACCATCTCTGCACAATGTCTCCTAATTTTTCTACTATTTAGCCCCCTAGTATTTCAGATTATGAAATTCATCAGTAACCCTGGGTTGGTTTGTGTCTTCATTTTTAGGCATTTAGATTTCCCCTTCACTGATGGGTTCTTTGGGTTCTCCATCCCCTGATGATTCTGAGGAGTTAACTGGGTCATTACTGGTTTTAGGTTCACAACTGAGTCTCCTGAGTTTGGATTTAAGGTTGATCTTAGGCTTACTCCACACATTACTATGCTTCTTGGGCATAGTACGATAAGCATTTCTCCTCAGGCCCTCTGAACTCTATTGTTTCCTCCTACTGTAGAAGCATCGCTTTGGTCTTTGGCACTCCCAGCCTTGCTATTATTTTCTCTAATTCTATGTAGGTGGCTTATATGTGCTCGTGGATACTTTCTAACCCTATCTTTGGAGATACCTTCCTTGTCCTCACTAGTGTCCATCGGGAGAAGGGTGGGCTGGGGATCCCCTCTCCTGGAGAGACTAGTGGGCAGAAGGGGAGGGTGTGGCTTATCTGTTGCATTAGAAGACTCGACTGATCTGTTGTCATTATTTGCTAGCTCAATGTAAACTAAGCTTGCATGAGAGTTGGCAACCACAGTTGGTGCCCATAATTCAGCAGGGCATGGTTTAGGTTGGTTGTGACCAGTCTGGCCAAGTAGTGGAGATTTTGAATTACCACTGAGATGGGTAATGTCCCTATCGCGAAGTTCAAGGAAAAAGCAATACCCTGCAGTGTCGTCTCCAACCATGAGGTTGAAATATGATACGTGGGGAGTGGGGTGGATGAAACCCTTATCATATTTGGACCCTCCTGTTACACCCAAGGTGACGTAATGAATATGAGACTTGTTAATCATGATTTAAATGATTTTAAAGTCAAAATATGGCTATATATAATGTTTGGATAGAAAATATGAAGTTTGAAAAAAATCGGATTAAAGTTGCGGAAAGACCGACTAAGGATTTGCCATGTAATAGAGCTTTTTGAGAAATATATTTCGTGTGCTATATGAGGTATTTTTGGAACATATTATATATCAAATTTAAGGTCTTGGAATGTAGTTTCCAACTCACTTAATCATTCATTCATAAGACACCCGGATAATAAGTTATAAGCATTGGAAGAAGGGCCAATCAAAGGGTGCCAAGTATCACCTTTATGACTTTTAAAACAATTGGGATATTTGCATCCCATCTCGTCTCTTTCTCCAATTTTCCAGAGAGTTCTCCCAAATAACACCCCCTAACTTTACTCTTAAGCTTTCTATAAGAGCTTTAAATAATATTATCATCCCGGGCACGGAATCAAGAAGCGATAACATTAAAACGATCCCTACGATGTAAGTATCGCTATATCGCCTCTCTTTTTCTTTGTGGTTTGAGTTTTGGAAGGTACTTCATAGTTAAGAAAATATGTACTTTCTGTATTTAAGTGTTTAAATATCAAGGAAGGTTGATAAATTTATTTCCTAATAGTTAGAACTCACGGGGCCGGTGATCGAAAGCCGTGAGTTCGAGTTATTTGACTTGTACTGGACTGTTTTGTGGGTTGTTTCGTGTTGCCTTTGGGCTGTATATTTTTTTACTATTTAATGGAGTTTTTGAGAATAAATTGTGTGGAGAAACACCACATAATGATGGAATGGTGGGCTAGTCGTTCATCGTTACATTATTTTAAGTTGTCTGATACTACTTTGGTTGTCGTTTTATGTATGAAGTGATTAGGGTATATGGGCTGTTTTGTGGTATATTATGATGGAGATAAGGTTGGAAAATGATGCTTACATGTTGTTATTGTTGTGTTCTTGTTGTTGTTGGTATATGGTATTGGAGAAGAGCCTAGTTACAGGGAAGATACTGCCCAAATTTACGTAAACGAACTACTAGTTTAAGTTGCGGACTTAGCCTTTACTCAGCACTGATTTTGAATCTCCTTATGATGTGGTTGATTGAATTGAGTTGTTTGAAGAATTTCTTGGAAGGTATTAAGGACTCAACGGAGTTAAGGTATGTTAAAGTTATCACTTCTTTCGTTTTGGCATGATCCAAGTGATACAAACGAAATGAGCAAAATACGTAACTTTCATAAATGACTCTATTCATAGAAATACTAGGGATGTCTATATTCTTGATTCCCCATGTGAATTATTATTATATCCTCTGTTCATGGGTCTCAGAAAAATACGTATTTGATAAAGTTTGTCCGAAAGGCATATTGATTTTATGATATTCGGGAAATCTTATTAACGTATTTCTTATGCATTTTATGCATTTATACATGTACATTGACCCATGACCATAAGGCGTTATATACGCACATATTATATGTATATGGGATATGGGAAAAGGTTAAGGCGTTATATACGCACCACCACCTGATAAGCTGGTATACGTTGATGATTTTTCTCACAGTGGCTGAGATGATATGATGGGATGCCCTCAGAGGCTTGATGATATTTTGTACTCATATACCTATGCATGGTATAGAATTTATACGCACATGCATGACATTATAAATTTTCATGATTCACAGAGCTATTTAGAATTTCAGGTTGAGTTCTTTACTCTATGTTTCATTCATATCTTTTAAATACTACTGTCATGCCTTACATACTCGGTACTTTATTTGTACCGACGTCCCTTTTGTCTGGTCATGCCCGCAGGTCCTGATAGACAGGTTGAGAGTTCTCCTAGTAAGCTATCAGCCCAACAGAAGGTGTTTGTGCACTCCACTTGCTCCGGAGTTGCCTATTTGGTCAGTATGATTTGAATATGTATTGTTTTGTATGGCGGGGCTCTGTCCCGACCTTTATGATATTTATGTACTCTTAGAGGCTTGTAGACAGATGTCATATATACGGATACTGGTATGGCCGTATAGGCCAGTACGTAATACGTATAAGTCGGTATATCAAGTTGGGTCACCTTATATTGAGTATTTCCTCATGTTTTATTCTACTTATCTCACGACAGGCTCTCTGGCTCAATTACCTATGATAGTATGATACGAAAGATATATTACGTTGGTACTCGATTTAGTAAAGTGTCGGGTTCCCGTCATGGCCCATCGGTTTGGGTTGTGACAACCCCCTCCCCCCCAGTTCTACATGTTGATGTTGTTTGTTGGGTTGTTTTGATCCCCCACCATTGTTAGTGTCTAGAAAGATAGTGGAGTTTACCTTTTCAGTTGTGCCCTTATTTCCCTTTAAGTAAAGGTCTTCTCCGTTGGGTTTCCTGGCATGAAGATTTCTCATCATTAAAAATCTTTGAGAGGCGACAGCGTCAGTCAAATCAGCAGAGACGGAGTGATGATAAGATATAGGGTTAGTTATAGTGTGAGAGGGAGAGGGAGAGGGATTAATTAAACTATTCTCCCTTTGCACTGTATTAGTGGTGTTGTTAGAGAGATCAGGTGTAGCCCCATTGGTGGATCCCAGAATATGAGGGGTGTCAGAACAGGGGGTATCATATTTGGGATTGTATTTGGGGTATTTTTCATACCCGAAATAAGTATGTGTTTTTTCCCTTGGGCCGCATGCGATGCGTTAGGTGTGTAAGTGAGGGGGCACGTGCCCAGTGTGTGCTCTATACTCGGCACTAGCTGTGAATTATGCAGTTGGTTTGGGTTGTGCGTTGTAGGCTCAGATAGTTGTATCGTAGGCCCATATGGCCTAAGGTGCCTGTCTTGTTGGGGCCTATCTATACGAGGCCCATGTGGCTTGATTTGGGCCTGTTTTATTTGGCCATAATTCCCACAGCCCTAGCGCCGCCATGTTCCACAGTCCTACTGCCGCCCTCAAAATCATCTAAGTTACTAAGGACGAAGAATTTACCTGAGTCTGATTTCCGTTTTTCGCTCACCGCTTTGTTCTCTGTTGTCTCTGGTCATGCCTGAGCTTTGAAAACTTCTGTTCTCCCTTACTGTTTTTGCTTTTCGTGGGAATTCCACCACTTTTCAATCATCATCTTCGTTGGTTTTGTGACCCGACGACGATTTTTCTGTTGTGTCCTTCGCCCCTATTTATCGTTGATTTTGGCATTTCTTGAGTAGATGACCCAACCACCCACAACCCTTGCACAAGATGCCCTCTCCTTCATACTCAATTGGTTGTTTATGTTTCCCAATGAGTACCATCATTTGTAGCGGTACCTCAATGGGTACCTGGATGTAGATCCGTACATACTTACCTCTTAATGTAGCAGAGATGCACGTATCGATTTTTAACAGCCTTCCAACCCTTTTTTCCCACCTTTTTCAGGATCTCTTTATCGTAGAACTCCATGGGTAATTGGGGTAGTCGGATCCAGATGGCGATGGCGTGTATTTTTTATTTTGCCAGAACAAAGTTCGATTCCCAATTTCTGATTGGGAGGAAGTATCCTATTACGAACCATGAGCCTCCGTGCAATGCAATCGTCATGATCTCTTCCTTTTCAAATTTCACCACAACGAAATCCCAGCCTAGATCTATTAGTGTTAGTTGTTCATTAGGATTCCATAGGTGCTGTAATTTGTGTTTCAATAGGTGGTGGGGAATTTTCTTCCCAAAAATCTTGATGATTAACGAGAAACGCCATGAGTGGTAGAATCTGTTCGTTTGTTCTTGGCTTAGAATGATGAGCCCAGTTGTATCGTCTGGGATTGAATTTAGAGTTGCCTCCAGTTGGTGGTAATGATAATTGTATGTGCTTGACTTTGTCAAGTTCTTATCCACTAGTATTTCCTTAAAGGTGTTAGTCTTTTCTTTTGGAATTGATTCAACTTCCATCGGAGTTGAAATGGTATCCGGTGGGTCGGAGGGTTTTAGTGCCAGTGGTGATAGTTGGTCCTGTGGGGATAGTAGGGGTGAGGTCATCTAGGGGGAAGGGAATAATTTTAGAGAGAGAAAGTCTCGCTAGCTAAAGGCCTGGGTTATCTTTAGTGCTCTACAATTGATGAATATGAGAGTACGTTAGGAGAATAATTTCTTTTCTTTTTTCGTGATTAGAGAAGTAATTTCTTGATGTGCTCGATCCTCTCTTGATACTTAGAAAAAATCGTTTGCAAGCCAGAGTAATTAATAACATTATAGATGTAACAAAAGAAGAAATTTACAGGTTGTTCTTTTAAGGAGCAGTTCGATAACTTTTTTCTTTTCTTTTTTAACCTTTTTTCCCAGTTTTGGTAACTTATTTAACAAAGGAAATCTAAAACTATTCCAAAATTAAGAAATAAGAAATTATTTTAGGACGTAATGGAAGTCTGAACAACAACCATGTAGAATCTTATTAGTGGGGCATGGAAAGAATAGAGTGTACGCAAACCTTACACCTACCTCGAAAGCATAGGGAGAATGTTTCTGAGAGACGTTCGCTCAGAGACAATAGATCCGTAACAACAACAAAAACTAGAAAATATCATAAAATACAGCAAATAAATGCAAAGGCCAAAATGTGAACGTCAGAAGAAAAGTTAAAATAATTTATGCAAAGTGATTATAAATGATAAATTCTTTCGATTTTTAATCTGTATGTTTGCACAAACTACATACACAAATATTTATATTTGGCTCAATATCACTGCTAATCCACGATAAAATATTTATTAGTTCAAACTTTAAGATTCTAAGTATTCTCATTTTACTTTTAAAATTATGCATTCAAAATGTAATATTTATTTAAACTTAGAAGACAAATACTATTTATTCAAGCTTTGTGCCAAAATATTAAATTCAGATGAACCCATCATCAATAAACTCTATCTGCCACTACTTAATTTAAACTCACTGGCAAGGGAGGAAATGTTGGTTCTTTAATTTCTAATATATACATAGATGGATGAATAACTCCCCAATATAGTATATATGTATATTTTGAGAAAAATTAATATTACTAGGTCTTATGAAACTAGCTTTGTGAATAAGTCCTTGAATTATTCAACGCAATTTTACAATGTTCAGTTGGTTTTGAGTTCGTAATTTGAGTTTTTGAAAGAGGAAAAAATTAAAAAACTGCAAGTTTTCAAACGACAAAACTTGGAACTAATATCACGGACCAGTTTAATTTATAAGGACTATAGGTTTTTAATATGATATGATATGCCATATGGGTGGTTTTTATTTTCTTAGGAAATAAAACAATGATTGAGTGAGCTTATAAGGTGACAACCATTAAAGAAACGAAAAAGGGCCAAAAAGTGACGTATTGAAAATTGCTCATAAACACTCTCTGTTAACTTTTTGATCCACAAATATCTTCAACGTTTTAATTTGGCTCAAACATATCCTTTTATTTAAGCAAAATTCGAGAGTTAACCTTTTGATCCACAAATATCTTCAACGTTTTAATTTGGCTCAAACATATCCTTTTATTTAAGCAAAATTCGAGACTTTACAACAAACACTTGACATATAAACACGACATATGTATTTTTCAATAATAAAATTAAACCCACCCGTTTGTTTAAAAGTACCCAACCCGCCGCGCCTGATGCCTGACCCGTTTCTTTTGATCTAAAACTTGTACCCTATTCTTTTATCCCCGTTCAAACAAATAGGGTTCTACAAGTCGATTTTCTCTTTTGCAATCTTTTTCCTTTCTTTCTTTCAACTTCATTATAGAAAGTTCTCATGATCTATTTTTGTTAGATCATGAGTAAAACTGCATATTTAAAGTTTTATTTTGTTGAATTTGTAGTTGTTAAAGTGATGTAATGGAGATTAGTATATATGTAAAACTGCATATTTAAAGTTGTGCATTTGATAAAGATGGCTAAACCAGTTGATTTTGAACCAATTGGTTGTACCCGCCTTTGATTTGAAGCATGATAGTTTGACCCAAAATCGTCTATTTCGTCACTTCAACGGAAATAGCATATGTTTTGGTAAAATGTTACAGAAGTAGGGAGTTAAATTTTGTCCATCAATTGAGGAGCGGGCTATGTACTACTAAACAAATGGAGTTTAATTTAAGAAATACGCATGACATTTACGAAGCGTCAGGTGACTGTTATAAAATCTAAAATTTTGCAATAGATGATCTATTGATCTATTAAATATAATGGCAGATTTGAGCCAAAATAAAATATTAAAGATATTTATAAACCAAAAGGTTAACTAAGGGTATTTAAGAGTCATTTTTAATATATTAAAAGGCATTTTTAGCCCTTATCCATTAAATGAATCAATCGGGTCTATTCCAAAAGGAAATTTTTCCAGGGCCTGAAGTTTCTGGCGGATATTTGTTGCTACAACCTTTTTCATTTTAACACCAAACATTCAATCTGAAACTTCACAACACTTGATCATAATCATTAGCACAAATTGACAGTCAATCACAGCATTCAAGTTGCACGACCAAAGATTAGAGATAAGCATTGAACTGAAACTGTGAACCTAAGTTGGACAGTACTAATTAATTTAAAAACAAGGTAGCAAAGGTTGAATATAAAGTGCCGTCTGCTCAGGATACATGAATATCTTCTCATAGATTTCTCTCTGAAGTCTGACATGTGAAATTTTCATGAATTCATCACAGCAGAAGACGAATAATAATACTTCCAAAAAAACTATATAGAAAATACAAATAGCTCTCATAATTGAAAAAAATTGATTCTTCATACTTTAAATCGGAATAGCGTATATTGCCCATAAGGCATGTAATCATTGAGCTACTGCTTTTCACAAATCTGCATAAACCTCTTCGCCCAACGAAAACGCAATCGTAAAATGAAAAAGTAGGAATTAGTGGGAGATCAGGAGAGTAAAATAATGGATTTATCCGTCACTGTTCAATCAGAAACACGGACCAAATGTGTTCATCATATCTCCCAAATATTATAAGGAAAAACAGAAAATTCAGAAATTAATAAAACGCAAAAATGGAAACTCTTTTGTCAAAAAAAATTGAGAAATCATCAGAGACTTAAATACTAAGAATCATGGAATTTACCATCATATTGTTGCAGTTATTTTCTCGTCATTTGATTTCGATTCTATCAAAACTGAAAAAAACAAAAAGAAAAAACAAACACAAAATCGAAGGTAGTAGCAATCAAATAAAAGTGAAGCCTATGCAAACCAGCGAATACAATACTCTCTGTACTACCGCAGGTGTTTATATATAAGCTAATGCAACCAGGTTTTGTGATTCTGAAACCCTAATTTGTATCCTTTCAAAGTGGGCTGGGCTAGGGGCATCGAATCTTCTCGAATTGAGGCTGAAGACCACAACATTGGGCTAGTTCTAATGAGGCCTACTTTGATGAATTGGAACAGCCCATAACTCAGAGTAATTCCCTAACGCTTCTCTTTACAATTTGTCTTACATTAGTAGTTCTTTCTTTTTTTTTTGTCAAACTAGTTTTCCGTTGCTGCAGGTGAAAACATAGTCAATTATTTTCATGATTATAACATACATAGTAAAAATATACCTTAAATTTTTTACAAGAGGGGTTGCTTTGATGGTAAGCAACCTCCACTTCCAGCCAAGAGGTTGTGAGTTCGAGTCACCCCAAGAGTAAGGTGGGGAGTTCTTGGAGGGAAGGATGCCGATGGTCTATTGAAAACAGCCTCTCTACCTCATGGTAGGGGTAAGGTCTGCGTACACACTACCCTCCCCAGACCCCACTAGTGGGATTATGCTACCCTCCCCAAACCCCACTAATGGGATTATACTGGGTTGTTGTTGTTGTAGTTGTTGTTGTTGCATGAAAGTATAAGTTTATGTGAATGATAAATATGAATCATTATTTGTTTGTCGAGATCAAAATGATCGTATATCGTCTGAATCTATGAAGATGAACAATCAATATTTAATTAAATACATATGATATTTTACTTGTTTTAATTTGATGATAATTATGTAATTAAGTGGATATATCTTTTCTAATACTTCCTTACAATCAAAATATGGTCGTCATTGTCAACTTTAAATCTTTTGCTCATCTAGACTACTATTTCGTGTTATTCTCTTTATCTTCAATTTTGATTGCACCAACTTTTCTAATTTTGTGTAATTACTCTCCTATTAAACGTCGTGCAACTCGACCTCCTCAACTTTTTGTATCAATTTTGACAAGAAGTGTGATTCATCCTTAGTCAACACCAATCTATATATATATATATATATATATATATATAAAGCAAGGCCTTTGAGAGATGATGTGGCATTCCATATTTCCAGTAATATCATTTTTCTTTTATCTCCTTTTTTTTTTGACTATCTTTCTTTTTTTCGTCCATTTTGAGTAGTAACTTATTAAAATAAATGGTTCATTGGCCATTTTGAAAGAACACGCCTCTTCCCATCCATTGTCAGTAGTCATTTGTGTTTTAACTTCCCATAAATTACTGCTCAAATATAACGTGCATCCCCTCTTAATTAACCTATTTAACGTCTTTACTTACAAAGTAGTACTTCATAAACAGCCTTCTTATATTCCAAAAAAAATAAACGAAGAAACGTTCACTCGTACAAGAAGTCAGCGTCAAAAAATCTTCAGATGGGGAAAGAGGCGAAGGCTATGAATAAGCGTTCCATTGAGAGTACTTTTGCCGCCATAGCTGTTCCTTTTTTCGCTTTCTTCCTCCATATCCTTTAATTAAAGAGGAATAATATTGTTCGGTTTGGTTTTTGTGGGTTAGAGTCCATGAAGAAATTTGATTATTAAGTAATGCAGATTTTTTTTGTGTGGAGAATGTTGTGTTAGGCTTAGAGATTGACAGATTTTATGGTTGTTGCTGAACTCAAGAGATGCTCCTGCCGAGGCAGCTGTTGAGAAGATTGAAATGACAGCGGTTGGGGAATTTTTCACTTTTGTTGTAAGATTTGTCTTAATCTTCTTTTATTTGCTTTTTCCTGCTTCGTTTTTACTACTTTTATTACAAGACAAATCATAGTTCTAATCCTCCTACCTTTGTAAGTTTGTACAATTTCTCAAAGTAGTATTTTCCTTGACATTGATACAGACATGTTAATATGTTATTTTCCAATGTTATGCACATCATTATGTTGTATAATATGTACTCCCTCGGTTTTATTTTATATGAATCAGTATAGGCATTGAGTTTAAGAATCTTTTTTAAAAGTGTGATGTATAATATTTCCGTGCATTTTAACTTTCTTTTCATATAATTAAACCTGTTTAGTTATGCTTAGTTAAGCAAGAAAAGAATTTTTTTTACAATCATGGATCTTAAATATGCAATGATTTTTCTAGAGAAATCTTTTATACGGAGCGATTTCCCCTTCAAGATATGTACCAAAATTTTCCGAGCGAGGATTTTTGGATACCAGATGTTTATACCGAAAAAATATTTTTTTACTATAAATAAAAGTTTTATTTTCTTAACAGATTAAAAAAAAAAAGAGTTCACATAAAATAGAATGGATGGAGTATATTTCTCTGCCATTCAGCAAGTGTTTCTTTGTAAAAAGAAAGTGTATAATGATTAAGAAAACATCAAATTTCAAGAGTTTAATGGTCTTATATATTTTCGTAGATGCTTGTATTGGTTAGTGTTTGAAAGGCAATCATCAACATTACTTTTGAACGGTAAGATGGACGTTTTGTTTCTTATTTTCTCCTTAATTATTTTTTAGCAGAATCATAAAAATATCTTTTTTTCCTCATTACTTAAGTTCTTACTTTGATATAAAGTTTCACCTTAAAGGAAAAGTATAATTGCATAAACAGAAGATATCTATGATTGAATAGTCAAATCGACACACATACTTGCTCTAATCAGTACATACTCAAATCTAAAATACAATGACAAGAGCATTAACAATTCAAGATATTGATATAACAGATGTAATTAATTAATTACTTCACTTTCAAATGCTTAGAGAAGAGAGGTTAAGGAATAACATTATAGAAGATTTTTCTCTGTTAATATGTGTTAACCAATCATAACATGTCATTTACATTGTAATACTATAACACATAGTAGAATCGGGAAGAATATTTTCTTAGTAAAGATTGATTTTTCTTTTATAAAATTTAAGACATTACTATTACTTTCTTATAATTTATTTATTTTTTGAGATCGCGCGAAGCGCGAGTGAATTTACTAGTTTGCAATAAAATTCGGGTTCTTCTTTCGGTATAAAATTTGAGATATTTTTTTACTTGTTCTAATTTATGACAATTATATAATAAAATGTATCTCACCTAGTATATGTTATTCTTGTTCCTCTCCACGAATTCCAATGATAATTATATTGGGTCATCATCTTCTTCAGAAAAAATTTGTCTTCTAGATTGTTATCTCTGTGTTTATCTCTTCATCTTCAATTTCGAATGCACCAAACCTTTCAAATTTGTATATTTTCTCTATAATTAAACGTCTTGCAATTCGGTCTCCTTAAATTTTCGTATCAATTTAGACAAAAGATGTAAAATCTTTATCATTTGGAGAAGATAAATTATACTTTCGGAAGGAGATGATATATTGAGAAATGTGAAATCTTCCTATTTCATGATTTGGGTGCATGATTAATGGCTTTTATAATGTATTTCACCTTAATGACTTTGATTTTGAGTTAGTATAGCCACTTAACCTGTTAGTTTGAAATAAATTTTCCAGGTTCTGCTCTTAGAAGAATAGTCTGTTGGACAATGCTCTCCTATCCTCCAAGACTTTTGTAGATTAATGAATTGTGGTATTTCTAAAGCACTCTAAAGTGTGAAAATTCAGTGATAAAATAAAGGGAAATAATTGTTTATATCAAGTGCCAAAAGGCAATTTTATTTGCATATCCCGAAAAACTCACGTCCAACATTTATATAGTTTGAAATCATGGCCTCAATCACATGTTTCCATTTCTTAAACTGAAGCATATAATTTTTTTTACAAAACAGTAGTGTCCTAAGTACAATCATAGTTTGAACATTCTGATTTTTTAATAATATTCTTATATATATATATATATATATATATATATATATATATATATATATATATATATATATATATAATTGGTTAGAGACTCGTGCTGATAACGTGTAGTTGAAAATGTAACCTCTGTATGGTCAAACGAAGTATGATGTCCCAATCTTCACGTCTTTGGCCCCGTTCCTTCATATCAGAACTATTTTAATTCACAATGGAAAAAAGTGAAAACACACCTTATTATATCTAAAGCAAATGATGACCGTTGGTGATAGGGGGTGTTCAAGCATCCTTTGGCAAATGGCAACTGTAACTTTTAATTTGAAACATTGTAACCTATTTAAAACATTGTAACCTTTGGCAGATAATCTAAATAATTATTTAGTTTATGTAATAGATTTATTTTATTTTATTAATTAGGGTATATAAGAAAGGCAAATAAGTAATTTAACTTTTAAGTTTTGAGTTCCCCACTTTGAATATAATATAGATATAGATAATATGTCTTATATTGTTCAAATTTTTAAATATGTTACTTCAATGAAACATAAGTCTTATAAGATGATCAAATACTTTTTTATGATGATGTAATTCAAATCAATTTATACGCATCTTGACTAATTAATTAGGTGTATATCTTCCACCGGTATAAATTTTAGATAACTTTATTCCTTATAAATTTGACAAATGTTTTTTTTTTTTTTTTTGTACATGGATTTATATGCAAATTCTCTGTGGTCCATTACAGCTTCATTCACTGCTTAGACGCATGCTTTTAAGTGCATGATGATTACTTATATGTACATTCCTATTTAACCAAAATAAATTAAAAAGTTATATGAGGCAAGTGCATAGATAGTGATTCTCATGGATACTATTTAGAGATTAGTCATGTCACGATTCAAACTTAGTCTGTTGTGATGGCGCCTAACGTGGTACTAGGCAAGCCGATACCTCAAAACATTTCCAACACCTTTAAATGAAAAATGAAATAACACAGGTTTAAATAAATTAAACTTTTATAAACTGGATAAAAAGTCAAAACTCAATACAGAAAATCCCAAAAATCAGGGTGTCACAAATACATGAGCGTCTATACTAGGGGTGGGCATAAAATCCAAAAAACTGAATTCCGAACCGAATTAATTTGGTATTTCGGTTTCGATTTTTTCGGTATTTCAGTTTATTTCGATACAGAAATTGCGGTATTTCAGTAGTTCGGTACGGTATACGGTATTGAATTTTTGATATTTCGATATTTCGGTATACCGAAATACTGAAATATTTAGTCCAAGCCCAACTTTATTTTTATTTTTTAGCCCAATAAGCCTAAGCCCACCCCAAAATCCCTAATTTCCTAATCTCTTAGAGGCGTAGGCCTTAGAGGCAGACAAGAAAAGCTACGGGCAGTATTTGGCTATCTGCTAAAAAAACCCCTTTCTCTTTCTATTTTCTAACCTAGACTTATCTCAAAAATTTAAACTTTGCTTGGTTGCTACGGATTCATGTCAGGGCTTCTCTTGAGCGTCTTCACAAAATGTGTTTAATTAAGTTGAATTCAGTGAATTGAGACAATCTATGTTATTTTGCTTTTATTAGACTGCCTTGTTGTTGTTACCTTGTAGTATTTTGCACTGTTGTTGCACTGTAATAGTCTAATAGAGGAGTCGACTTGGAGTCTTGGACTGTATTTAGACTTAAGTTTTCTATTTTTTTGTACAGTAAAACTAATTGGGTTAACTGGTTAAGTGTTCTGTTTTCTGTTCTTAATTGGTTTTGTTTTAGTACCAAGTGTTCTATTTGTTTTTAATTGGTCTTGTTCATTAAATTGTTTATTTAAATGGGAGTTATATGGTTTCTGCATATAGTAGTTCTATGTTTTCTATGGTTTCTGCATAAGTGCATATAGTAGTTCTATGTTTTATACGTTTTAGGATTTACCTCTTCATATTTCTACATATGGTTTCTGCATATAGCAGTAGTTCTATGGTTTCTGCATTGCTTCAAAAATTGAGAAGTGAGAAACGTCCATATTGTTTATTTCAGTGGTCATGACTTCAGTAGTAATTCAAGTGAGAAACATCCATATTAGTTTCTTCATGGATGTTTGAACTAAGCAAATTAACATTGAGCATATTAGTCTCTGCATGGATGTTTGAACTAAGCAAATTAACATTGAGTAGTAGTTTTGTTTCCATGACTAATAGTGGGAGTTCTTCATTGTTATATACAAATTAAGTGTTCTGTCAGAGAGTGGAACTGTGGGAGTATTATAACTTATAAGTTATAACTGCACTATTAATAAGGACGGACGTACGGATGGACGGTGCAATACCAAAACTGTACCGAATCATACCGAACCAAATAAGAAAATACTGAACCGTATCAAAATACTTTGGTACGGTATTTAGTATGCACAATTGATATACCGAATATCGAAGTACCTAACCGTAATTCATAAATACTGTACCGAAATACCGAACGCCCACCCCTAGTCTATACAACACAAACCTGAAAATATTATCTATGAAAAGCTGAAACTAAATACATAAAGCTAAAAGATAGGGAGAGAGAGTCAAGGTCTGCGAATGCGGGGCAGCTACCTCGAAATCTCTGAATGATCAAGTTGCTCAGATAATCAACACCCTCTATGTCCGGTAACTCCTAGATCTGCACACGAAGTGCAGGGTGTAGCGTGAGTACAACCAACTCAGTAAGTATCAAGATTAACTATTGGACAGAAAGTAGTGACGAGCTTCACGGAGATAATTCAATTACAGAAAATATAATATAGGAAAAATAGGAATGCTTTCAAGTTCGACATTTAAGAAAAAATTAGTTAATTCATGTCAAGTTCAATTGAAACATGATATAATATCTCTCAGAAACTACATGACAGTGATACATGCCAGATAAAGTACACAGTAATGAAATCAAGTGCATATTCTCAGAATAACAGTCACTTAGTCCTCCCATTCACTCCAACCTCTTAGTCACTCATTCCTCACAGTCTCTCATTTCTCCCAGTCGCTCGACACTCGCACTCGCACTCAGTAGGTACATGCGCTCACTGTGGGTGTGCAGACTCTGGAGAGGCTCCTTCATCCCAAGCGCTATGATAAGCCAATCATGGAATTAATCAATAAAGCATGTCGCGGCGTGTAGTCCGATCCCATAAATATTCTCACAATCGGGCTTTCGACCTCACTCAGTCATTAATCTCTCCAGTCTCTAGGGCTCTCAAAAATCATGATAATCAGCCCAAACAACAATGATATAATGTATCAATAAGGAACAACAAAGCCTCAGATATAATATGCAAGTAAAGACTGTGACTGAGTAAAAATGGTAATTTAGCAGATAATTCAACATATAACACGACCTTTGTGGGCCCCTACAGTACCAACACATAGCCTCTGCATGATTTCTAACATGATTTGCACTTTAATTTCTATAACACATGGAGAATATATGGATAATAACAGATTATTCAACTATATAGTTCCATGGAATTGACCAAGTCACAATTAATATGGTGCACGCCCACACGCCCGTCACCTAGCATGTGCGTCACCTCAACACCAATCACATGACATGTAATTCGGGGTTTCATACCCTCAGAACCAAGTTTCTCAAACCGTGCAAATCTCTACTCCAACACGCCCTTGCCTCGCGAATCGGCTTCCAAATGCCTTGAATCTAGCCACAAACAGATCGATACATTCAACACGAGCTAAATGAATCAATTCCATAAGAAAATACTAAGTTATTAATCAAAAGTTAAAAAGTCAACTCAAAAGTAGGCCCCGGGCCCACGTCTCGGAATCCGATTAAAGGCACAAAATCCGAACACCCATTCAATCACGAGTCTACCCATACCAAAATTACTCAAATCTGATACCAAAATCCTAATCAAATCCCTAAATTTCGGCCTAAGAACTTTCCTCTATTTTGCCATAATTTTCCACCCCAAATCACTAATTAAATGATGAAATCTATGACATAAACATGGAATTTAACCAAAACTAAGTAAGAATCACTTACCCCAATCACCCACTAGAAAATCTCTCCAAGAATCGCCTCCTACCAAGCTCCCAAAATCAAATTGTGAAAATGAACTCAAACCCTCGTTTTGAAATATTTAAGTTTCTGCCAAAGTGACCCTTCTTCACGAACGCGACCCTCTTCTCGCGTTCACGTAGCACAAACCATTATGCCGCCCAAAACCTTCTACGCAAACGTGAGGTCCCTCTCGCAAACACGACGATGAACTGACCCCCAACCTTCGCGAACGCGATGAAAAAATCTTCACCTGTCTCCAAATACTATTCGCGAACGTGGGACTCCCATCGCGAGCATGAAGAAGGAAACCAGACACCAGAAATCTGCAGCCTCAACCATCTTTCAAGTCCAAATTCTCATCCGTTAACCATCTGAAATCCACCTGAGGCCCCCGGGACCTCAACCAAACCTACTAATAAGTCCTAAAACATCATACGAACTTAAGCGAGCCTTCAAATTACATCAAACAATGCTAAAACCGCGAATCGCGCATCGATTAAAGCCTAATAAACTTTTGAACTTCCAACTTCTACAAAAATCAAGTCTGATTGACCTCAAATTTTGCACACACGTCACAAATAACACAACATACCTACTCCAAATCTCGAAACCCCATTCCGAGCTCAGTAACCATAAATTCCACTCTCGGTCAAACTTTCAAATTTCTAACTTTTGCCATTTCAAGTCTAATTCAAGTACGGACCTCCAAATCACAATCCGCACACACTTCTATGTCTAAAATTACCAAAGGGAGCTAACGGAACCATCAAAACTCCATTTCGGAGTCGTTTACTCATAAGTCAACATCCAGTCAATCTTTTCAACTTAAGCTTCCAACCTTGAGACTAAGTGTCTCAATTCATTCCAAAACCTTCACGGACTCGAACCAACTACCCCGACAAGTCACATAATAACAATTAAGCAAGGAATGAATAGTAAAATAGGGAAACATGGCTACAATTCTCAAAATGACCAGCCGGGTCGTTACAAGCCAATACTTGTTTTGTCCTAAAATTTTAAACTGAAAATCTTAACTTCGGGACAATTTAGGATATTTTTGTCCTGACGTGTTGGCTAATTCATAAATAGAAACCCTGCAAAGTGGCGACCTAGTATCATTTCTACAAGTTATATTGGATGGATCTTTTTTAAACCACCTTTTATAATTTGACCATGTTAAAAAATGTCGCCATAATTTTATGCATGCTCCTAACGAACACCAAATTTTGAAGCATTAAAAATTTTGTCCATCACCATATTTTCAGCTATAATACTAAAAAAGATCTGGTGATATTCATGTTTCGTGACAAAAATTTGTCCAACGTGCTTTAAAATTGTACCAAATGCGCTTTAAAATTCTATCCAATTCAAATTCAAGCATTGCGTTTTTTCCCCCAACACTTCTGTTACCTAGGTTAAAGAAATCAATAATGGCACAAATGTATAATGTTTGTGCAATTCGCCCTAAATAAATGTTGTTCTTGTGGAAACAACATAAAAGAGGTATAATAACCATGCTTCCACTGGCATGACATTGGTTTCAATTGGAGTGGAAAAAATTATAGTATTAGTTTGCAACATTTATCTAATGCAATAGTGAAGTTGGATTTAAAGCTCTGAAAAATCGTCTCGATTTTTGCTTGGTGTCACTAAGTAAAATTTGTTTCAAGAATAGGCTATTTTATTTCGAAAAATATATTAGGCCACACAAATAATAGCCCAAATGTCCGGAATGGGGCATTATGGTAACTTTGCACGGCTTTTGAGGGCATAATGGATAATTGTGCATTTTCGTTTTTCATCTCTACCCTTTAGCATATTTTTATTTTAATTCAATTTTTTTCAAACAACTCTCTCTAATTATTTTAATTGTACTACCTTCCCAAGGCTTCTTCCACATATACGCATGCATGACTACATCATTTTTCATAAAACACTCAATGCACATATACAAATACTATACCAAACAAAATACATTGAAATATACACATAATATACTAGAGGAAATACGTATAAAATTAAACTACTATACTCATATTGCATTGGTCACTTTCTAACCTTAAACACTTGACTATATAGTGTTTCACCTAAGTAGCTTTTTCAGCCCCCATTTTTCTATCTTTGTTTTCTCCTTCTTTATCTCTTATGCTTCTTTTAGAGTTAAGGGTCAGATTAAGAAATAGAGGAGGGAAGAGGAATAATGCTTCAAAAGTTTATGTTGTATTTCGTGGTAAGAGGTCTGGATTATACAACTCTTTGCATCGGTGTACTCCTATGGTTACTGGTGCCAAGGGAATCATCTTCAAGACTTTCAGATCGTATGCTGAAGCCATAGCAACGTTCAATGAGTTTAGAAAAAGTTGTCAAGCTGATAATATATCGGCATTGAAGGTGTATGTGGTATTTCGTGGTAAAAGGCCCGGATTATACAACTCTTGGTGTGAGTGTGCTCATATGGTTATAGGTTTCAAAGGAAGCATCTTAAAGTCTTACAAATCTTATGATGAAGCCATAGCAGTATTCAATTAATTCCAAAAAGAAAATACTGACAGTGACGAACCATCTTCAAGTTTGTTTGTAGATGAAATTGATGCAGGGGTTGAAGGTGACAATGGAGCAAGTGTTATTTTATTTGTGTTGTTAGCTAGAATGTTCGTAGGGATGAGGATATCAGAAAATTGTTCAGTTTGATTATTAATAAAACTATTTTTTCTCTTATGAACTGAATGTTTTGTCTATATTGTTGGATCTTAATTGAAAAGTTTAGTTCTAAGTGTCAAAGTGTTATTATCTACTGACTAGATGTTACATAGTTATAAGCGTTAGATTCATTTTGCACCTGTTTTAAACCTTACTACATTGATTCATGATATTCATCAGATTTTGGACACTGTCTGGAATGTTAGATGAACTTTTCACATTTATCTGATTCTCGAAAATTTTAGTAATGTCAGATTTTGGACACTATTTGATTCATCTCTAAAAAATTTCCTCTTTTGACAAGAATTTGTGAAGTTTGCTTCATAATTACTTCTTATATGCTCAACTATCTTCAAGTTTTTTTTACATATTTCTTGACAATATATTTTTCTACTGTCCAAGGTTGGTGTCATAAGTTTAATGTGCTATCTTAATTTGGGAAAAAACTGACCACTGTTAAAGGACTTAATTAATCTTTACAAATGCTACTCTTAGTTCTTTCATTGCATTAGGCATCAAACGAACAGTTGCACTTTTGAAGACAATAGGACTGTTTTGTTAACTGGAATCAAACGATCATTTAAGTTAAAAAAAAAATGATTCAAAGACATAATAATATAGTTTCATTAATATAAGATTTCATAACATCACCAAAACATAATAAAAGCAATAAAAATATCACCATAAGGGGTAGATAACTTCATAGACTATTAGAAAAATATCACCATAAGCAAAAAAGACAACTTGAGAGAAAACTTCATAATGCATGGACTACTCAATATTCTAGGTCACAGAGAGAGACTTGGTGGTCTTGGAGGCAGTTTCAGTGTCACTAGTGATAACAATAATAGAACTGCTCTTAGCTCCATTCTGGACGGATGGTGTGGGAATATCATCAAGCATTGTATAAATTGAAGTTAGCGGATGCTCCTCTAACATGACATTTTTTAGGTAATCAATGCTCGAGTCACGAACCACCCCCTCAAACAATTCATTAACCTCACGCTTCAGCTTAGTAAAGTCACGCTTAAGATCTTGATACAAAATATTACGACTAACGGGTGAACCATGAAGTGGTTGTTCAACAACTTTCTTGATCGGAGTCCTATCCATCATTATGCTTAGGTGTAATAGTAGTTTCAGTTTGTTTGTTTTATGTAGGATTAGCATACGAGAAAAATATATAGGGAGAGTTATAATAGCTAATCCACTTCCCAATAGGACATAATATAATGATTCAAAGACCATATGCAGCCATTACACTTCCCAGTAGCCACCTCCACTCCTCCATGTAGACATTACACTTCCCAGCAACCACTTCCACTCCTCCATGCATCCATTACACTTCCCAGTAGCCCCTTCCACTCCTCCATACAACCATTACACTTCCCAATAGTCAATTTCACTCCTCCATGCATTACACTCCTCCACACAACCATTACTCCCCTCTATGACTACAATTAATTACCGAAGCTTGTCTTTATCCATCGGCCTATACAGATTTTGGATTATTTTTTATTTTTATTTTTAACTTCTGCCATATAGTGGCAGTGCCCTTCATAGATTTTATCTCATAGTCTTAACCTTAGATTTATCAGACTTGAGTAATCCATGTAAAGGTTATTTGACCCTTGTTTAGTTTTAGATTTAGGTTTAGGTTTAGTTTTTGGTTTTCTTTTGGTTTAGATTTAGGTTTAGGTTTTTGTGATTGAATTATAATTAATAACGGATCGGTCTCAAAAATTTTATATTGGTAAATACAATTTTTGATTTTCCGTGTTGATTTTTTCACTTCTCTATGAGCAAATTAATGTCGGTTTTCAGGCTTCTTTTTTTAAAGATAAGCTTCCCAGCCTTGTTCATGGTTGTAAAAGGATAGAAAAGAAGAGGGGGACTTGGCCTAAACAATGAATGCTAAATAATATCTTGGTTGTAGTTCCAGTTTAGTCATTTTTTACACTAAATATATTAAATGATTTCCAGTTTAAATAGGTTTTTTAATCCAGTAATCTTCTTAAAATAAATAAATATAACAATAATCATCCATCATCCTTTCGTCAGCCCATAATCCATCTTCAGTCATTTCAAAGAACAACTTAACTCCTTCCTTCAATTAAACATTGTCCATATACCCCTGAATCAAAGTAGTCCAAGATACCAAATCTCTCTCAGGAATTCTATCGAACACCTTCCTCACACTCCCAACGCACCCACAAACACCATACAAATGCATCAAATTGTTCATCACATATAAATCCAACGCAAACCTAGTTTTTATCAAATGGGAATGAACCATTGGAAAAACACAAACAATATTATAAGGAACAATCATATTAATCCCGAAATATATTCTTATAATACTACTTTGATCCATTTAAGGTCACTACATATAACTAAAAGTGCATATGACGAGCTAAGCATTAGGCGTTGCTTGTACTTCAACAAAGAAGATCACAACCCCTGATGTAGCCTCAACTAGTTCAAAGAGAAGAACACTCCCTTTCTTTAGATTATTGTCGACAACAAATAGTTTTCACCCCCTTAATGAGTCTTCTCCGAACACCACCTGTGAGAGTCACAACACACTTCTTCCCATTATATGGAAGCATTGTTTTAACCGAAACGGGAGGAAGATAGTCACATATACTCTTTAGAAGAAACTGCAAGAACATAAAGTAAAGATAGGGTTCAGGGTTCATCGCTAGTTGGGATAATCAACAATTATCAAATTATGAAAATATTTTTAAAAAATTACTAGATCATCATGCTTAATGTACGATCTGGGCACGTTTATCCTAAACCATGAATAAAAATCATCTCCAATCTATTCGTTAGCATTCATGTTTAGGGTATCTATTTAGTTTGGAGAGTTGGAAATGTTGTTTAACACTTTAACATGTGTTTAAGATATATATAAAGAGTCAAAACTTTTAATTTCCCTCCAATCGTATTTTACTTTTCCCTTTATTTCCCTCTGAAAATTTTATTTGACATTTTAGTCCAAAAATGTCATCTTGTTTTCCCTCATAATAAAATAGCTAGAATACATTTTAGTCCTAAAATTTAATCATGTTTTCCCTTTTATTATAATTAAGATTAACCAATAAAAATATAAATAATTATATATTGACTATTATTTAAACGGTCAATATGACCTTAATTAATGGAATTATATATTGGCTATGTAGAACATAGGCCATATGACTATAACCTTAGTCAATGGACTTATGAATAACTATAGGTTGATACATATGACCTTAATGAATGAAATTATATAAACTGTCAATGTAACTATGAACCACAACGATGTAATTAGCATAGGCCATATGACTATAACCTTAGTCAATAGACTTATATGGTTGCTATGTGTAACGACCCAATCGGTCGTTTTGCTTTTTAGAACCTCGCTCTCATAAATAAGACTCCTCGTATGTGCTTTTACCGTTTTATGACTTGCGGGGATGGTCAGTTCGGAATTTGGAAGGGTTCGGGTTGAAATCGGAACACTTGGTTCCTTAGTTTGGCTTTAAAATGCTAAGTTTGACTTCGGTCAAAATTTTGAGTAAACGACCTCGGAATCGGGATTTGACGGTTCTAATAGGCTCGTATGATGATTTTGGACTTGAGAGTATGTTCGAATAGAGTTTTGAACGACCACGGGAGTGTTTTAGCGCTTAATAGTGAAAGTAACTATTTGAAGGTTTTAAAGTTCTTTAAATTTGGTTTGGAGAAGATTTTTGTGTTATCGAGGTCCGTTTGGAATTCCGAGCCCAGGAATAGTTCCGTATGGTGATTTAAGACTTGCGCGCAAAATTTGGTTCCTTAGTGTTCTTGTTGCCCTGCTGTGTATATCACTGGTTGATTAGTGTTGTCATCATTATTATTTGTTTCCTATTATTTTTGTATACTATATTGCGCAGATTATTAGACTAGTGAGTGTCTTGACTGTACCTCGTCACTACTCCATTGAGGTTAGTCTTGATACTTACTGGGTACCAACTGTGGTGTACTCATACTACACTTCTGCACATTTTTGTGCAAAGCCAGGTATTGGAGCTATCGGACTCGGACATAGTAAAGTGTGATCGCAAGGATTCAAGGTAGAGCTGCTTGGTCGTCGCAGTCCCTTGAAGTTTTTCTATTTTATTGTATTGTTAATTGTTAATCAAACAGTATTGAGTATTCGATCCTTGAGATCATTTCATGTATTTAGTTATAGTTTGTGACTCAATATTACTAGTCTTGGGAGGTTTTTCATATTTCTTTCCGCTGTTGATTTTGGCACTTGTATTGAATTCAAAACAAAATGGCTTGAAATGTAATTGTAATCGATTTACCTAGTCTTAGAGACTAAGTGACATCACGATGCTTGTGATGGGATTTTTGGGTCGTGACGTATCAGAGCTCTAGGTCCATAGGTTCTACGAGTCACGAACAAGTCTAGTAGAGTCTTGCGAATCGGTACAGAGACGTCTGTACTTATCTTCGAGAGGCTACAGAACTGTTAGGAAATTTCACTTCTTTCATTCCTGTCATGCGAATTTGTTGATTTTGGAATTTGAGCCTTTGTATCTCTATTCTCTCACAAATGATGAGGACACGTGCTACCGGGTCAGCTGAGCAAACACCCGCACATACTGCTAGGGCCGTAAGAGGTCGGGGACGAGGGAGAAGTCGAGGTAGAGGCCGAGGAAGGGCACATGTTGCAGCTAGAGCACCTGTCAGAGTAACAATTGAGGAGTCGCCAGTAGCTCCGGTTGGGGGTCTGGTACCGGAAGCACATGTTGTTACCCCCCGGACTTTAGGAGACTTTAGCACAGTTCCTAAACATGTTTGGTACATTAACTTACTCAGGATTGATCTCCGTTTCATCAAATATTTCACAGATCGGGGGAGGAGTTCATACTCCTACCGCTCATACTCCAGAGCAACAGGTTCATATTGGTCAGGCTCCGGGTATAGTACCGGTATAACCTATTATTCCGGTTCAGCCTAAGGTCAGGTCAGGGGCATCAGAAGAAGAACAAAAGAGACTTGAGAGGTTCAAGAGGTATAGTCCACCTACTTTTAGTGGCACAACTTCAGAGGATGCCCTATGATTTCTAGAAAAGTGTCACCGTATTCTCCGCACCATGGGTATTGTGGAAGTGAGCGGAGGTGCCTTTACTACATTTCAGTTGTCAGGCGCAGCGTATCAGTGGTGGCAAGTTTATGAAGAAGGTAGACCAGCCGATGAAACACCACTAACTTGGGCTCAATTTTCGGAAATATTGTTTAAAGAATTTGTTCCCCAGACTCTCCAGCATGCGTGGCGTATAGAGTTTGAACGGTTGCATTAGGGCACTATGACAGTGTAAGAATATGCTATCATGTTCAGTGAATTAGCCCGTCATGCACCTACCTTGGTTCCTACAGTTAGAGAGCGAGTCTGCAGATTCATCGAGGGGCTCGATTATGATCTTAAAATATGCATGGCTCGAGAGTTGCAAACTGATACTCTATTTCAGCAAGTACTGAAGATTGCGAGTAGGATTGAGGGTGTTCTAAGTGAGGAAATAGAGTCTAAGGAGATCAAAAGGTCTTGAAGCTCTGGAGGATTCAGTGGATTTTACTCTTTAGCTATGAACCATTATGGCAAAGGCTCGAGCAGTTGGCCAGCTCAGTCTGCACATCAGATTACTCGGGGTGCTCCAGTAAGTTCTTATAGTACACCATCGACACAAAATTTTTGCAGTGGTTATTCTAGTTATCCGGCACAGCCTCAGTATGAGCAGTCGCGACCTCAGAGGGGTTGTTATGAGTGTGGTGATACTAGGCATATCATGAGAGATTGTCCCAGACTTGGGAGAGGTGGATTTTATCAGAACACTCAGGCTATGGGCCCCAATGCAGTTACTACCCCACATACACAGCCAGTTAGAGGTGGAGGACAAGCGGGTAGAGGGAGCCTTAGAGGGGGAGGCCCAGCCCGTTGATATAATTGATATGACTTGGCTGAGGCCAATACACCAGATGGTGTCGTTACAGACATAATTTAATTTATAATAAAAGGAGCACTATTCTTATTTTTATTCAATTCTGATTATCGATGTGAGACCTCCTATCGTGCTCCATATAGGGCAAGTTTGTGATTTGTACACCACTCACGTGTTTATCCCTGCTGAGAGATCTGATGGTGTTAGCCCGTGTCTATCATTTTTATTTTTGTACACCATTGAGGGCTATAAGTCCAAAAGTGATTTTTATTACTCATTACAGTGGGTTTTGATGTGATTTCGGAATTATTGATTTCAATTTTATGAATTTTATGCCCTATTGGAATAAGGGGTTCATTATGTGTTGTGAAAATTATTTACGGAATTTATTGAAAAGAAGAAAGAAAGGAAATTGAAAATTTCAGTTGGCACAATGTGCAAAATACTTGTGATTCGGAGTTGAGGACGAGATCCTCGCATTTTTTTATATGATGTGAAATACTTAATATGGGATACAAGCCGCGGTGGAAGTTATATAAGGATGAGGTCCTTGTGGTGAAATATTTATGAACTTAAATTCTCCCCTTTGTGAAATTTAATTTGTACTATGGTACTAATAGGGAGTCATGCCTGATAGGCTTATGTGATAATTCTTTTATGTGTTTCTGTGCCATAATTGTGCTGTAATTATTGAGTTTTAGCCTATGAGGTGAGTGACCAGGTTAAATGTGACTCGTTAACCCGAGTAAATAATTATGAGGTCTTCATTGCCGTCAGTGTTGTGAAAATTAGATATGATATTTTGGTTAAGATGAGATTAACTAAAGATGCTGAAATTAATTATAAACAGATATTATGACCAGAGATGTGGTTATGGACAAGTATGATGTGTGCGTAGGCACGAATTGCTACAGCCGGTTGAGACTAATACCGTGTGTTGATGTAAGAAATTTAAAATTTATTTGGAGTGTAAGGAATTGGCTTAAAGGCTTATAAGTGTGAATAAAGAAATAATCTCCACTAAGATGATGTTGTGAGACCCCTGTTAAAATTATGATAACGTAGAATCACCCGTGAGTATGCGTGAAATAATGCACTCAGTAACTTAATGTTATCAGAATAATTCTTGGCACGTTCGAGGACGAACGTATGTTTAAGAGGGGGAGAATGTAACGACCCGACTTGTCGTTTTAAGAATTTACACCCCGTTCAGCGACTAAAGGTCACGAGCAGCTTCGTAATATGCATTATAACCCGCGGGTGTGGTCGAGTTCGGTTTTCGGAAGATGTGGCATTAAATTGAAAGTACAATTCTTATTTATAAGCTTAAATGGAAAGAATTGACCGGAGAGTTGACTTTTGAGCAAACGACCCCGGAATGGAATTTCGATGATGTCAATAGCTTAGGCGTATGTTCGGATTTGGATCTAGAAGTCCGTAGGACAATTCGATGCATTTTGGCGAAAGTTGAAAAATAGAAGATTTTTGGAGAGTTCGACCAAAGGTTGAACTTTTGATATCGGGGTCGAAGTTCGGTTTTGAAAATTGAAATAGCTTCGTTATTTAATTTATAACTTGAGTGAAAAATTTGAAGTCAATTCGGGTCTATATCATAGCAAGGTATCAAATGATGGTGAGTGGAGAAGCAAGAAATGGAAAAGAAAAGAACTGGGAGCGTGCTAGGGTTCGTGCAACGCACAGATTGTGGCACGCCATCCCTCTCAGCAAGTTTGAAAAACTAGTGAAGTATAGAAGTTGGCGCTGGCACTGGTACGCTACCCCCACCCGAAGCCTTTTTAAGTACTCACCTTGGGGGTTCATTTCTCCCATTTTACTTGGACGGATTTTGGAGCTCTTCTCTACTCCCTCAAGACCACCAACTCCTCTCTTCTTTAAGGTAAGAAATCCCCATTATCTTGGTATGAAATTCCATCATTTCTACACTAGTATTGATGAAATCTATACATAAAATACTTAGATCTTCAAGAAATTTCTTCAAGAACTCAAAGGAAGGTTTTGCAAGATTTCTTCCAAAAAGGTAATCTTACACCCTTATACTTATATGTACGGATTTATTATGGGAATATGAGTATGAATTAAGTATTGGAACTCATGGTATGGTGATTGGAAGCCATAAATTCCCAATTTAAATACATAAACATGGTAGAGATTGAAAGGTGATTAATTGATGTAATTTTGTTGGTTGGGTGTAGATGAATAATCACACATGGGATGATTGGAAGTTATAAATTGTTGGTAAATGGTGGTAGTTGGATGAACTAATTTTATGGTTAAGAGATGTAGAGATTTATGCACTCTAGGTGTTTGATAAAACGCCTAAATGACTTAAAACCTGGAAATTTTACTAATATTGGTCCAATCGAATTATGTTGATGTAGATCGATGTTGTAAGAGTAGTTGGAGGTTTTAATATCACTAAAGAGCTGAATCAAGAAAGCTCGGTTGTAGCAATTTTGCCGAAGGATTTGCAAGGAAATATTCATCTGGATTCGAGCCACTCGGAGTGTGATAATCGTGGAAAAAGGCTTACCAGTGGATTGAGTTGCTTGAGGTAAATATCTTGCTTAACCTTGAGTGGGAGAATTACCCCTTAGGCATTGAGTCTTATGTGGAAATTGTGTAATTGAAAACCATGTACGCGAGGTGACGAGTACATACTTGGTTTATATGTGCAAATTATATTGGTTGAAATTCGTAGAAGCCCTTATGTACTAAATTGGAAAATTGTTGGAACTTTGTAAATCCGTGATTTGTCATGCCTCAATCCTTATTTGTCGAGTTTATATTTTATATTATAATTTGGTGTGATTGCCACTTGGATTTTTATGTGAATTCCGTGTGTTTGTTGATTTGAATATTTCTTAGAAATAATCACATTATAGATTTTTCATCAGAAAATAATTAATTAAATAAGTTTAAATTGAGGCGTTTATATATTTATCTAAAATTTGGATTAAAGAAGTTGTTGTCCTATGCTGAGTCCTATACTGAGTTATTTTCCCATCATTGTGGTTGTTTTTGAGATTTTATATACTTTGTGTTGAGCCGTGGACTATCTGTTGTGAAATTAATTGACTTTATTGTACCTTTGGAATGGTTGTGGCCTATGGGCAATTTGTAAATACAAGTTGATGATGATGTGCTGTTGTGATAATATTCTGTGTGAATTGTTGTGTGATTTAGGTTACTGTTATGCGACGTATAAGGGTGGCATCCCATTGTTGACATATGCAGGCATAAGGGTGGTATTTCACTGTTGTTATGTATGTTGGTATATTTTTTGGGTGGGGTGATAAAGGAGGCTATTAAACGGAGCGATAAGGGAGGCTATTATAGGAGCGATAAGAGTGGCTATAGGAGCGATAAGGGTGGCTATTGTCAGGGATGATATGTGATGATTTGAGGTCACTGTGTTGGTAATGTTTATGTGATGATGTGGGGTTATTGCGTTGGTTATTTTCATGTGATATTGTAATTTTTCTTGTGTTTATTTTTATATCTTGTGCAACTTGTCTTGTTGTTTCGGTAAACTTGATAATAGTCTTATCTATGTTGAAATTGTGAGCCTGTGGCTATTGTCGGGGAAAATATGATAATTTTATTATTGGCACGTGAACAGTCCGTGTAGATGTGATATGCAATGTGGGCACGAGGTGCCGAGAAAAAATATGATAATTTTATTATTGGCACGTGAAGTGTCCGTGCGGTTATAATATGAAATATGGGCACGAGGTGCCGTGAGTAAATAATGATGATATTAGCACGTAAACTGTCCGTGCAATTGTGATATAAAATGTGGGCACGAGGTGCCGAGAGTAAATGATGATGATATTGGCACGTGAGTTGTCCGTGCGGTTGTGATAGAGAGATTGGCACGAGGTGCCATGGAAATATGAAAGTGGGATGAGACCCGTATTTTATGATTTTGAAATGCTGTGTGACAGGGTGACTTTTATTCGAAAGATATTTATTTGAAAGAATTATATTTGAAGATATTTATTTGAAAGAATTATATTTGAAGATATTTATTTGAAAAAATTATATTTGAAAGAGATTTATTTAAAAGAATTACATTTGAAAGATATTTACTGAAGGGAGTATATTCGAAATATATTTATTGGAAAATATTATATCCTGAAGATTATTATTTGAAAAAGCATATAGGCAAAAGATTTATATTTGAAGGACTTGATTAATTGGTTGTTCTTGTATTCATTATTTGTTGAGCAGTATTAATGGTGTTTTTGTTGCCCTGCTGTGTATATCACTGGTTGATTAGTGTTGTCATCATTGTTATTTGTTTCCTATTGTATTGTATACTATATTGCACAGGATATTAGACTAGTGAATGTCTTGACTGTACCTCGTCACTACTCCATTGAGGTTAGTCTTGATACTTACTGGGTACTGACTGTGGTGTACTCATACTACACTTTTGCATATTTTTGTGCAGAACCATGTATTGGAGATATCGGACTCAGACAAAGTAAAGTGTGATCGCAAGGATTCAAGATAGAGTTGCTTGGTCGTCGCAGTCCCTTAAAGTCTTTTTAATTATTAATCAAACAGTATTGAGTATTCGATCCTTGAGATCATTTCATGTATACAGTTAGAGTTCGTGACTCAGTATTACTAGTTTTGGGAGGTTTTTCATATTTGTTTCCGCTGTTGATTTTGGCACCTGTATTTAATTAAACAAAAAATAGCTTGAAATGTAATTGTAATCGGCTTACCTAGTCTTAGAGACTAAGTGCCATCACGACGCCTGTGGTGGGATTTTTGGGTCGTGACAACTACTTCATAAGACCGTCTTCAAATTTCATCCCGTACATTACCTACGATAGAAAATAACTATCGCTAAGCATAAAGCTTAATGGCATATAAACTTTAGGCTTGGAGCCATTAACTTTCTCCAATTCCCATTTTTAGTCATAGGTAGCTCAAATGAAACATAATTTAAAACAAATGAACAAATATATCAAAACTATCAAGTATCAACTGTTGAAGTATTTCCAAATATCAATAACAATGTTCAAGATTTAAGAGTTGAGAAAGCATATACTATCAATCCAAGAGAGTTTGTCAAATATCCATTTTTCGCCCAATATGTACGTCATGCCATCACACTAAGCAAAATCGGATATCAAGATGGAACAAAGCCTCAAATCAAGTAGGGTCAAAACCCAATAGCCAAGAGAATCAAGAACCATAATAAAAATGGCTTCCTAGTTCGTACTTAACACTGACAAGTTCCATAATTTAAGACGAACTACAAATTCAAAGTCAAGATGGAAAAAAATCCAAATCAAGAGGCATGCCAAGATGAGTGACAAAGTCACTGCCACAAGAAGGACAAAGTCCCAACAAGAATGCAAAATGATCAAACAATCCGTACGAGTGGGCGATTTAGCAAATATCTTACAATACTTGATATAACACGAATACAATGCTATTAATTGAAGACAAGAAAAATAAAATATTAGGTTATTTCAAAATATTCCAGCACGTAAAAAGAGTACAAAGTTTATACACAAACCTTGATGTTTTACCACAAAATAATTCAGCCACAACTTGAGGACGTTCGAATCGTCTACGCCATAGACAAACCAAATCCATCTACTTCCTCAAATACTTCCCCTTAGATTTTACAAGGGTATATATATCTTAAATACATAATCAAATATCTATATAAGTTTAGTGATTTAACATATCAAACTAAACATGATATTGGTGAAACTTACCCAAAATGTTTGAAATAGAAATTCTGGACAGTATCACTATCTCGTGTTGTGACTCAGATTTAAAGATGCAAAAGGATAAACTAGACTGTGTGGTCTTCTTTATAGTTGTAGATATGTGTCTTAGAATTTCAGAATATCTTGAGTCACCCCATATCAATTTTGTACAAATATTTATGCTAAAATTACTAACAACAGTACATGGAAGGTTTGTAAATCAGACAATCTGGGCAACACCTGCCCTGTACTTCATCACCTATTTTCGGGTAAATAAAAGACAAACCAGGTTTTGGTTCCTGAGTTATAGATCTATGAAATAGCTTTCCATAAAGCCTTGGATCACTTAAACCGGAGCTCTATATAAAAAGATATGAAGAAAACACTAATAGTTGTCTAGCGTAAAAACGAGTTTAGTAACTTACCACAAAAGAGATGAGCAACTTGAGCTTCACCAAGAGCGAATTTTGCTGGTTGGTTTAGTGAAAATTTATGATGGTTTTCATGGAGTTTTTCAGGTGATAAGAAGGAGAGAGAGAGAGATGGGGTTTTCTTTGGCATTAAGGACTGAAAATGAGATGAGGTTATGAAAAAGCATGTCACAAAAGTAATATAAAAACTTTGGATAAATATGAAAAATGTGGTTGCCCAACCTACTAAATATCTTTAGATAAATACGAAAGGGTGGCAGCCCAAAACCTTAATTATATAATGTATTTAATAACAATTCATCAAAATAATATTAAGTGTTACACATAGCAACACCATGGAACTTCTTTGTCAATATTAACACAACGTAAAGTAAGAAATTTTCATGTATTGTCAATTTCACGTTTAGCAAAATGCGAAGTAAAAAATATCTCCTCATTATAAAGATACTCAATTGAAAATGCAAATATTAATAAAAAAATTTGGGGGTGTTACAACTCTCTTCCTCTTAAATAAATTTCATCCCGAAATTTACCTTGTACTAGTCCCGAAACAAATGTGGATATTGAACTCGCATATCATCTTCTCACTCCCAAGTAGCTTCTTCGCCAAAATGATTTTTTCAAAGAACTTTCACTCAGGGGATGCTCTTGTTTCTAAGCTCTTTTAACTCACGCGCTATGATTTGGATTGGTTCTTCTCCATATGTCAAATCAGAATTGACTTCAATAGATTCAATAAGAAGAACATGAGATGGATCTGAGTGGTATCTTCTAAGCATATAAACATGGAAGACGTTGTGGATCTTGTCTAACTCTGATGGAAGAGCTAGTTTATAAGCAACTGAGCCAACTCTCTCATGCACTTCATAAGGTCCAATAAATCGAGGACTAAGTTTACCTTTTTAGCCAAATCTCATAATCTTCTTCCATGGAGAAACTTTTAAAAATACCTTATCACCCGCTTTATACTCAATTTCACGCCTCTTAAGATTATCATAAGACTTTTGTCTGTCTGAGGCAATTTTTAAGCGATCCTTGATGATTTTTACCTTATCTTCAGTTTGTTGCACAATCTCAAGACCCACCAATTTTCTTTCACCAACCTCGTTCCAACAAAGAGGCGTTCTACATTTTCTCCCATATAAAGCTTCATAAGGAGGCATGCCTATACTTGATTAGTAGCTATTATTGTAAGCAAATTCTATCAGGGCTAAGTGTTTGTCCCAACTACCCTCAAACTCAATAATGCAGAGGCTCGAAGCATATCCTCCAAGATTTGTATTACCTTCTCAGACTGGCCGTCTATTTGTGGATGGAAAGAGATACTAAAATTCAACCTGGAACCCAAAGCTTCTTGCAAGCTAGACCAAAATCTGGATGCAAACCTTGGATCTCTATCAGACACAATATAAATAGGGATTCCATGCAGCCTCACAATCTCATTAATGTATAATTCTACCAAACGCTCCAGTGAGTAGTCCATTATGATTGCCAAGAAATGAGCACTCTTAGTTAGTCTATCTACAATGACCCAAATTGCATCATGATGCCTTTGAGTGCGTGGAAGTCCAGAAACAAAGTCCATCGTTATCCTTTCCCATTTCCAATCAGGTACTGACAAGGATTGTAGTAGACCAGCTGGGACTTGATATTCAGCTTTTATTTGTTGACATACCAAGCATTTAGAAATAAACTCTGCAGTGTCTTTCTTCATACCACTCTACCAATAGTGCTCCTTGATGGTCTGATACATTTAGTACCTCTAGGATGCATTGCATAAGGTGAACTATGTGCTTAAATCAAGATCTGCTTCCTCAATTCATCATCATTAGGAACACACTACCTATTTTATAAAATAAGGTATCATCTTTATTCAATGTAAAATCTGATTCTCTTCCATTTTGGACTTCTTCAACCCGTTTCACAAGCTTCTCATCTAACTTCTATGATTCTTGGACCTGCTCAAGTAAGACTGGCTTGACTTGAAAATTTGCAATGATAGAACTATTAGAATTAAATGAAATACAAACATTCATGGCTCTTAATTCAAGAAGCAAAGGCAAAGGACTTAGAGTTAAACTTGCAAGGGAATTGAGACTCAACACATTTTCAACCACATTGGCTTTATCAGGATGATAATCAATCGTGAAATCATAATCTTTGATGAGTTCAAGCCATCTATGTTGTCTCAAGGTTAACTCTTTTTGTGTACCCAAGTACTTCAAACTCTTGTGATCAGTAAATATGTAACACTTATCCCCATACAAGTAATGCCTCTAAATTTTTAAGGCAAAAACAATGGTATCAAGTTCAAGATCGTGAGTGGGATAATTCAACTCATGCGATTTCAACTTTCGAGAGGCATACGCAATTACTTTCCCTTCTTGCATCAAAACACAACCCAAGCGATGGTGAGATGCATCACTGTATACCACATAATCTTTCCCTTCAGTTGGAAAAGAAAGTATTGGAGCTTGTGTCAACAAGGATTTGAGATTTTCAAAGCTCTCTTGACACTTGTCATCCCACACAAATTTGGCATCTTTTCCCAAAAGTTTGGTCAAAGGAGAAGTTATAATAGAGAAGCCCTTCACGAACATCATATAGTATCCTGCTAAACCCAAGAAACTTCTGATCTCAGTTCGAGTTTTAGGAGGTTTCCAATCAACAATAGCTTGAATCTTTCTAGGATCAACCTTCACACTTTCAGCTGATACAATATGCCCAAAAAATGCCACTTCACTCAGCCAAAATTCACTTTTGGAAAGCTTCGCGTAGAGTTGCCTCTCTTTCAGAATTTGCATGACAATCCGGAGATGCTTATCATGATCTTCTCTATTCTTGGAATAGACTAAAATGTCATCAATAAAGACCACCACAAATTGATCAAGGTAAGGCTTGAATACACGGTTCATTAGATCCATAATGCAGCAGGAGCATTTGTCAAACCAAATGGCATTACCAAAAATTCATAATGTCCATACCTAGTCCTAAAAGCAGTTTTAGGAATATCTTGCTCCCTCACGCATAACTGATAATATCCAGACCTCAAGTCAATTTTTGAGAACAAGCCGGCACCCTTCAGCTAGTCAAACAAGTCATCGATTCTAGGCAGTGGGTATTTGTTCTTGATTATTGCCTTGTTCAGCTGTCGGTAATCAATGCAAAGCCTAAGAGTGCCATCTTTCTTTTTCATAAATAAAATAGGAGCTCCCCAAGGCGAAATACTGGGACGGATAAAACCTTTCTCAAGAAGTTCTTGCAATTGAACCTTCAACTCTTTTAATTCAGCTGGAGCCATTCTATAAGGAGTGATAAAAATAGGAGTAGTTCCAGGGACAAGCTCTATAGGAAATTTAATCTCCCTTTTTGGAGGCAAACCAGGAAGATCATCAGCAAATATATCAGTAAAGTCGCACACGGTTGGTATATCCTTAAGACTTGGACTCCCCAATCATGTATCGACTATATGAGCAATATAGGCATCACAACCTTGAAAAATCATCTTCCTTGCCAAGACTGCAGAAATAATATTAGATTTCAATGATCTTTCTCCTTGAACTATTATGTGTGAGTATGCAGGAGTTCTAAAAGTCACTTGCTTCAACCTAAAATCAACCAATGCATGGTGCCTATAGAGCCAATCCATACCAACAATAACATCATAATCTTTAAAAGCATTTTAAGCAAGTCTACAGGTAAGACCAGATTTTGAATCATGAATGGTCAATCTCGGTAAATCATGTTAACAACAGCCTGATGACCTAATGGACTCATGACTAGCACATCAAAGTCAAGTCTCACAGATTTAACAGTATCAGGAAATGTAAGTGATGGGCAAACAAAAGAGTGCGAAGATCCAGGATCAAATAATATAACAATAGATATGCCAAATAAGTGAAATTTACCAACAACCATGTCCGGGCCATCTTGGTCATCCCTTTGTCTCATAGCATAGACTCGTGCAATAGATCTCGACCCACTAGCCTGATTAGCTCCACCCGAACCCGCTGCTTGCACATTTCTAGGTCTTGCACCGCTATTAGCTTGAGAATGCTTTTGAACTGAGCCCTTTGTATGTGTATAAGAAAGAAAATTAGGATTAGGAAAATCCTTCACTTTATGATCCAGACTTCCTCAATTAAAACAAGCAACACAAGCTCTTCTACAGGCACCATAGTGATTCTTCTTGCGCTGTGCACAAGTAGGTGTATAAGTTTTGCCTTGAACATACCTTGGAGTACTAGAAGTAGAGAAATTTGGTTTATTCTGCTTGTGATATGATGACTTCTGTGCACTTTCAGTCTTGGAATAGTCAAACTTTCCTTTCTTGGATGGACCGCCAAAATCTGAATTACCCCTCCTAAACCTGTTTTCTCTTTTACTAGCTTCTCCCTTGTCAATTCTTTCCCAAGTAAGAGCAGCTGGAATTAGCTTGGAAAAATCCTCAAGTTGCAAGATTGCCACAGACTTTCGAATGTAACCATTCAAACTTTCTTCAAATCTTCTACACTTGTCTCTTTCACCATCAATAATACCACCAGCATAGCGAGAAAGCTTGACAAATTTTTGTTGATACTCTGCAATAGACATACTCCCTTATCTTAAATTCAAAAACTCTTTTTTCTTAGCATCACAATAGATATGGGCGGGGGGACATATTTCGCACGAAATGCTTTCACAAAGTCGTCCCAAGTCACCACCGGAGGTTTTGCTTTTGCATTTGGCACACTTACCTACCAATCATAGGCATCTTTTTGTAAAAGAGAGATAACATACTTAAATTTTGCAACATTAGTACACTCTAATTGTTCAAAAACCATCTACATGCGCTCGATCCATTGTTCAGCTACCGTGGTATCAGTAGTAACTTCAAATTCAAATCCAACCATTTTCCTCATCTTCTCAAAATTCATTTCACTAGTTTCTGACATTGTCCCAACCAAGTGACAAAATAACTCAGCCATCTGCTAAAATGGAGGAGTCATAATAGGAGTACTATGACTCATTGCTCTTGGATTATTGCGCACTTCATTTTCACTAACATGATGATGATTTAATTTAGGCAAGGGTACCTCATCTCCTTCCTGGAGGTGAGGTGGAGCATTATAATGGGCATGACTTTCATCAACGGATTCAATAACTCTATTCGAAGAAGAGGCCATACTAAAATTCCTATAAAAGATAAGATCACACTGCATTAGGGACATGTACATGATGCATATGCACAAGGAATACATCAAATTACATTAAACAAGTATGCAAAAATTTATAATCTCCAAGTCATTTTCAATAAAGAAAATAACAAAACATATTAGGTACGATCACAACAAAAATACAAGAATCACAAACCTAGGCTCTGATACCAAAACTTGTAGCAACCCCGTTGGGAGGGTGCTACTTACAAAACAAATCTAATTTACTACTTACAACATTAAGAAGATATTAATTAAAAAAATATTCAGAATAATTTAGTAGCGGAAATAGGCCCATGCGATGAGGTCCAAAGTGCAATATTTTTATTTTTAAAAATACTCTTCATATTTTTTTTAAAAAATGAAATACAATGTCAAAATATCAACATAAGGTGATATAACCCTTCTTGAATAATAAACACATTAAAACAACTTCCTAACAAAATTATACTTTCATTCAACATCACTGCAAGTTTGTATTGTGCATAAATTTCAAACTATCGGGTATAAAAAAGAAAGCTAGTTTTCTCCTTTGTACATATTTACAAGACAAAGTATAAATTCAGCATATTATAAGACTTGAGTTATTAACACACCCTAAAACAACAAAATAAGTTACCAAATTCAAGTTACAAGATTTTGGTCTTAAGATCCAACAAGCCTCCAAATAATATACATAAGTGTGACATATATATCATGTACATGTCCTAAAACTATATAAAACCATAGTGCATATGCAAATGTGATCTCCATAAGTGCTCCCAAAAAGACTTCATAAGGCTGTCTTCAAATGTTATCCCGTACATTACCTACGATAGAAAACAACTATCTCTAAGCATAAAGCTTAGTTGCGTATAAACTTTAGGCTTAGAGCCATTAACTTTCTCCAATTTCCATTTTTAGTCATAGGTAGCTCAAATGAAACATAATTTAAAACAAGTGAACAAATATATCAAAAGTATCAAGTATCAACCCTTGAAGTGTTTCCAAATATCAATAACAATGTTCAAGATTCAAGAGTTGAGAAAGCATATACTATCAATCCAAAACAAGTTTTTCAAATATCCATTTTTCGCCCAATATGTACGTCATTCCATCACACTAAACAAAATCGGATATCAAGATGGACCGAAGCCCCAAATCAAGTAGGGTCAAAACTAAATAGTCAAGAGAATCAAGAACCATATTAAAAATGGCTTCCTAGTTCGTGCTTAACATTGACAAGTTTCATAATTTAAGACGAACTACAATTCCAAAGTCAAGATGGCAAAAGATCCAAATCAAGAGGCATGCCAAGATGAGTGACAAAGTCACTGCCACAAGAAGGACACAGTCCCAATAAGAATGCAAAATGATCAAACAATCCGTAAGAGTGGGCGATTTAGCAAATATCTTGCAATACTTGATATAACACGAATACAATGCTATTAATTGAAGACAAGAAAAACAAAATATCAGGTTATTTCAAAATATTCCAGCAACTAAAAAGAGTACAAAGTTTATACAGAAAACTTGGTGTTTTACCACAAATCAGTTCAACCACAACTTGAGGACGTTCGAATCGTCTACGCCATAGACAAACCAAATCCGTCTACTTCCTCAAATACTTCCCCTTAGATTTTACAAGGGTATATATACCTTAAATACATAATCAAATATCTATACAAGTTCAGTGATTTAACATATCAAACTAAACATGATATAGGTGAAAATTACCCAAAATGTTTGAAACAGAAATTCTGAACAGTATCATTGTCTCGTGTCGTGACTCTGATTTAAGATGAAAAAGGACAAACTAGACGGTGTGGTCTTATTTACAGTTGTATATATTTGTCTTAGCGTTTCAGAACGTCTTGAATCACCCCCATATCAATTTTGTACAAAGATTTATGCTAAAATTACTAACAGTAGTACATGGAGGGTTTGTAAAACAGAAAATCTGGGCAGCACCTACCCTGTACTTCATCACCTATTTTCGAGTAAATAAAAGACAAATTAGGTTTTGGTTAATGAGTTATAGATCTATGAAATATCTTTCCAGAAAGTCTTGGATCACTTAAACCGGAGCTCTATATAAAAAGATATGAAAAAAACATTAATAGTTGTCTAGTGTAAAAACGGGTTTAGTAACTTACCACAAAAGAGAGGAGCAACTTGAGCTTCACCAAGAACGAAATTTGCTGGTTGGTTTACTGGAAATTTATGATGGTTTTAATGGAGTTTTTCAGGTGATAAGAAGGAGAGAGAGATGGGGTTTTCTTTGGCATTAAGGACTGAAAATGAGATAAAGGTTATGAAAAAGCATGTCACAAAAGTAATATAAAAACTTTGGATAAATATGAAAATTATGGTTGCCCAACCTACTAAATATTTTTAGATAAATACAAAAAGGTGGCAGCCCAAAACCTTAATTAGATAATGTATTTAATAACAATTCATCAAAATAATATTAAGTGTTACACATAGCAACACCATGGAACTTCTTTGTCAATATTAACACAACCTAAAGTAAGAAATTTTCATGTATTGTCAATTTAACGTTTAGGAAATGCAAAGTAAAAAATATCTCCTCATTATAAATATTCTCAATAGAAAATGCAAATATTAGTGAAAAACTTTTGGGGTGTTACAGTTCATGGATTCTTTGACTCAGATTGGTTTATTTCCAGCAGACCCTACCACATCTCAGGCGGGAGGGGGAGCACATACCCCTACCGCTCAGACTCCAGGGCACGCAACTGCCGTATATCGGACCCCGGGCGCACTGCTTGTGAGCGGAGCTCAGCCAGTTACAACAGCCATACCTGAGCCCATACCAGTTGCGGCCAGCGATCGGTATAGGCTATTGGACAGATGGACCCGACTACAACCTCCTATCTTTGGAGGTGAGCGACATGAGGACCCCCAGGACTTTATTGAGCGGTGCAGGGACAGACTGCACAACATGAGGATATTAGAGTCTCATAGGGTGGATTTTACTACTTTCTAGCTGGAGGCGGGGCCCGTAGATGGTGGCAGTCTTATCTTCTTGGCAGACTAGAAAGTTCTCCTCCCATGACTTTGGACCAGTTCACACGCCTCTTCTTGGATAGATATATTCCACCCTCTCAGAGGGAAGAGTTGCGATTTCAATTCGAGCAGCTCCAGCAGGCCCATATGTGAGTGACCGACTATGAGGCAAGATTCTCTAAGTTGTCTCGTCATGCACTTATGATACTTCTGACCGATACAGAGAGAGTTCGGAGGTTTGTTGCAGGATTGCACTCTACCAACCATGTTATTATGGACTGAGAGGTTGATATGGGGACTTCTTATGAGCTAGATGTAGAGATAGTTTGGAGGATCGAGGGCGCACATCATCATGCTCAGGAGCAGGCTACGAGGGATATGCGGTTACAGTTTTCGGAGAGTTCAGTGGAGCCCCGACTGGGGGGCATGGGTCAGTTTGTGAGAGCTCAGTCTAGCAGGCCTATATATCCAGTACCGCCGCCTCCTCGGAGTGCTCCAGTGCGACCTTATTTCAGTGCCATGCCAGAGAGTTCTTACCGTCCGCCCTCTATTCAGGGATCCTCCAATGGGTATTCAGGCCATCAGGGTCAGGCTTCCGGTCAGTAGTCCGCCTTCTGAGAGGTTGTTATGAATGTGGGGATCCTGACCACATGAAGAAGTTTTGTCCTAGACTTTGGGGCAAGGCAGTGCAGCAGGGACACCAACCTATGATTACAGCACCAACTGCTATACCGACCGTCCGGCCCCCCAGCCGCCTAGAGGCGGAGGGCAGGTGGGTAGGGGCTGTCTTAGAGGTGAAGGTTAGACAGGAGGATGCCAGTCAGGTGGCGTTTCAGCTAGATTCTATGCTTTTCCAGCTAGACCAGATGCAGTGGCCTCAGATGCCGTGATCACATGTATTATTTTTGTCTACGGTAAGGATGCTACGGTACTATTTGATCCAGGGTCTACCTATTCGTATGTTTCATCTTTGTTTGCTCATTTCCTGGGTGTTGCTCGAGAGTCCTTTGGTACTCCCGTTTATGTGTCCACTCAAGTGGGCGATTCTGTTGTTGTGAAACAAATCTACCAGTCTTGCATTGTTACTTTCTGTGGTTATGAGACCCGAGCAAATCTTTTGTTGCTTGATATGACCGACTTAAGGTCATCCTGTACATGGATTGGTTATCTCCATATCACGCCATCCTTAATTGCCATGACAAGACTGTTACCTTGGCAACGCCAGAGTTGCCTAGATTGGAGTGGAAGGGTTCATCTGCCAGTACTCCTAGTCGGGTTATCTCTTTTCTGAAGGCTCGACACATGGTCGAGAAGGGGTGCTTGGCTTATCTAGCCTATGTTCGGGATACTACCACAGAGACTCCGGCGATTGATTCAGTGCCCGTAGTCCGGGAGCTCTCTGATGTGTTTCTTTCTGATCTTCCAGGCATGCCACCATATCGTGATATTGATTTTTGAATTGATTTGGCACCAGGTACCCAGCCTATATCTTTTCCACCGTACCGCATGGCTCCGAGAGAGCTGAAGGAGCAGCTTGAGGAGTTTCTAGCAAAAGGGTTCGTCATACCGAGTGTATCGCCTTAGGTGCACCAGTGTTATTTGTGAAGAAGAGGGATGGAACCATACGGATGTGCATTGATTACCGCCAGTTGAACAAAGTTACCATTAAGAACAAGTACCCATTATCACGTATTGATGACTTATTTGACCAGTTGCAGGGTGCTAGGGTGTTCTATAAAATCAACTTGAGATCGAGGTACCATCAATTGAAGATTCGGGATCCCGATGTCCCGAAGATGGCTTTCCAGACCAGATATGGCCATTATGAGTTTTTAGTGATGTCCTTCGGCTTGACTAATGCCCCGACGAAATTTATGGATTTTATGAACATGGTGTTCAGGCCGTATATTGATTCATTTTTCATTGTCTTCATTGATGATATTTTGATCTATTCGCGTAACATGGAGGAGCACGAGCAGCATCTGAGAATGGTACTTCAGACATTGCGGGAGAATAAGCTATATGCTAAGTTCTCCAAGTGTGAGTTCTGGCTAGATTATGTGGAATTCTTGGGATATGTTGTATCGGGCGAGGGTATTAAGGTTGATCCCAAGAAGATCGAGACAGTTCAGAGTTGGCCTCGTCCTACCACAATGACTGAGATCAGGAGCTTCCTGGGGTTAGCAGGTTATTATCGTCGGATTGTGGATGGCTTCTCATCTATTGCAGCTGCTTTGATGAGATTGACCCAGAAGGGTGCTCTGTCCCGATGGTCCGATGATTGTGAGGCGAGCTTTCAGAAGCTCAAGACCGCCTTGACTTCATCACCGGTGTTAGTGTTGCCTTCCGGTTCAGGGATATATACTATGTATTGCAATGCTTCACGAGTTGGATGGGGTTGTGTATTGATGCAGGAGGGGCGAGTTATTGCGTATGCTTCACATCTGCTGAAGACCCACGAGAAGAATTACCACATACACGATTTGGAGTTGGCCACAATTGTTCATGCTCTTAAGATCTTGAGGCATTATCTATATAGGGTGTCCTGTGAGGTTTACACCGATCATCGCAGCCTACAACATTTGTTCAAGCATAGGGATCTCAATTTGAGGCAGCGCAGGTGGCTTAAGTTACTGAAGGATTATGATATTACCATCCTTTATCATCCGGGCAAGGCGAATGTAGTTACAGATGCCTTGAGCAGAAAGGTGTAGAGTATGGGTAGTTTCGTATTCATTTCAGCGGATGAGAGGCCACTAGCTTTGGACATTCAGTCCTTGGCTAACAGACTTGTGAGGTTGAATATTTCAGAGCACAGTCGAGTTCTTGCATGCGTCATTGCCCAGTCTTCATTATTCGAGTAGATCAAGGCTCGCCAGTTTGATGATCCGCACTTGTTGGTTCTCAGAGAGACGGTACTACAGGTCCAGGGAGGTTACTACCGGTGAGGATGGTGTTTTGTGACTTCAGGGTCGCCTATGTGTTCCTAATGTTGATGGCTTGATGGAGAATATCTAGAGGAAGCACAAAGTTCTCGATACTCTATTCATCCAGGTGCTACGAAGATGTATCGCGACCTGAGGCAACATTATCGGTGGCGTCAGATGAAGAAGGACATAGTTAAGTATGTTGCGAGGTGTCTAAATTGCCAGCAGGTCAAGTATGAGCATCATAGGCCAGGTGGCCTACTTCAGCGGATGACTATACCAGAGTGGAAATGAGAGTGCATTACTATGGACTTCGTAGTTGGGTTGTTGCGGACCTTGCGAAAGTTTGATGCAGTTTGGGTCATTGTCGACAGGTTGACCAAGTCGGCACACTTCATTCTGGTTGTGACCACGTATATTTCAGAGAGGTTGGCCCGGATTTATATCCAGGAGATAGTTCGGTTACATGGTGTGCATGTTTCCATCATATCAGATAGAGGCCCTCAGTTTACTTCACATTTCTAGAGGGCAATATAGAGTGAGTTGGGGACCCGGGTAGAGCTCAGCATAGCTTTTCAACCGTAGACCGACGGGCAGTCGAAGCGGACAGTTCAGATCTTGGAGGACATGCTCAGAGCATGTGTGATTGACTTTGGAGGGCAATGGGATCAGTTCTTGCCTTTGGCCGATTTTGCTTACAACAACAGTTATCAGTCCAGTATCGAGATGGCTCCATTTGAGGCTTTATATGGTCGGCGATGTAGTTCACCCATCGAATGGTTTGAGCCCGGCGAGGCTAAGTTATATGGTACTAATTTGGTGAAGGATGCCTTGGAAAAGGTAAAGTTGATTCAGGAGCGACTTCGCACAGCACAGTCTAGACAGAAGAGTTACGCGGATCAGAAGGCGCGTGATTTATCATTTATGGTGGGCGAGAAGGTTCTCTTGAAAGTCTTGCTGATGAAGGAAATCATGAGGTTCGGGAAGAAGGGTAAGTTGAGCCCAAGGTTTATAGGCCCATTTGAAGTGTTGAGACGAGTTGGGGAGGTTGCTTATGAACTTGCTTTGCCTCCTAGTCTATCTAGATTTCATCCAGTTTTCCACGTATCTATGCTCCAGAGGTATCATGCCGACATGTCACATATGTTAGACTTCAGCACGGTTCAGTTAGATGAGAGCCTGGGTTATGAGGAGGAGCCAGTTGCCATTGTTGACAGGCAGGTCTGCCAGTTGAGGTCCAAGACAATTTCTGCAATAAAAGTTCAGTGGAGAGGCCAGCCAGTTAAGGAGGCAACTTGGGAGGCCGAGGAGGACATGCAGAGCAGATATCCACACTTATTCGACACTTCGGGTATGATTCTAGACTCGTTCGAGGACGAATATTTGCTTAAAAGGTGAAGAATGTAACGACCCAACCGGTTGTTTTGCATTCTAGAACCCTGCTCCCCTAAATAAGACTCCCCGTATGTGGTCTTACTATTTTATGACTTACAGGGATGGCCAGTTCGAGATTTGGAAGGGTTCTGATTGAAATCGGAACACTTGGTCCTTAGTTTGGCTTTAAAAGGCTAAGTTTGACTTCAGTCAAAGTTTTGAGTAAACGACATCAGAATCAAGATTTGAAGGTTCCAATAGGTTTGTATGATGATTTTGGACTTGGGCATATGTTCGAATCGGGTTTTGGACGACTCGGGAGGGTTTTGGTGCTTAATAGTGAAACTCAATATTTGAAGGTTTTAAAGTTCTTTAAATTTGGTTTGGAGTAGGTTTTTGTGTTACCGAGGTCCTTTTGGAATTCCGAACCTGGGAATAGTTCTGTATGGTGATTTAAGACTTGCACGTAAAATTTTATGTCATTCCGAGTAGTTTAAATATGTTTTGGCGTGCTCGGAGTAAGTTGAAGAACTTGAAGGTCCTAAGTCGATTCAATTTGGTTTGAGGTTCGATTCTTAGTTTTGATATTTTTTTATGCATTCCAAGGGTTCGAGCAAGTTCGTTTTATTATTTCAAACTTGTTGGTACATTCGGACGGGACCTCGGTGGCCCAGAATGCCATTCGGACGATGCGCGGATTGAGTTAAGACTCAATAGGGCTGCTGGTGCACCAGTTCTGGTGTGCCCGCACCTGCGAGCTTTGGGCCGCAGGTCCGAGCTAGCAGGTTCATGGGTTGGGTCGCAAAAGAGGCTTTGGAACGTCTAGCCATGGATCACAAATGCGGGTTTTCGTGCGCACTTGCGCGATTGGGGAGGACGCAGAAGGGGCTCAAGCCGCAGGAGCGGCACGCTTGCCGCAGAAGTGGGACCGCAAAAGCAAAAATCCCATCTGCAGAAGCGGCCCTCGCTAGGCTTAAGCAACTCCGCAGAAGCGGACCTAGAACCACAGGTGCGGTACCGCAAATGCGGCGGAGGCACCGCAGGTGCGAAAAACGCTGAAGGCAGAACTTCATTTAAGTCGGGGTTGAGCATTTGGGGTTCATTTATTGCACTTCTTGGGGCGATTTTGGAGCTTTCACTAGCTATTTGAGGTAAGCAATTTCATCTAATGTGAGTTAAATACATAGTTTATAGGTAGATTTTAACATGTAAATTAGTGAAAATTATGGGTTTAGATAAAAAAAACCTAGGTTTTTGATAAAAATAAGATTTAACCACGAAAATGGTTATGGAATTTAGTAAAAATTATATATATATGAGTTCGTGAGATTATGGGTAACAACTTTCTTTGAAATTTTTCGGAATCCGGGAATGTGGGCCCGGGGATAAATTTTAGGAATTCTTCAATTGGGATTTGGTAATCACTTTAATAGCTAGTATATGAACTTTTGAGCACGTATTGATTATTTTATGTAACATTTGACTAGTTTCGAGTCGTTTGGCACCGAGTTGAGGGTTTAAATCACAGCTGTGGACCAGAAAGTAAGCTTTGAGATGAGGTAAATCTCTTGCTTAACCTTGTAAGAGGGAACTCTTCCTCTTAGGTGTATCTTTGTTGTGAATTACTTGCGTGGGGAGCTACGTACGCACTAGGTGATGAGAGTCCATGTGTAGCTGTATTTTATGTGATGTTCAGGTAGTCTTAGGCTTACAACATGCCTTGTTTGCATTGTTATGTTGTTTATGCACATTAACTGCTTTGAAATGAGTTGAGATTAAGGATTTAAATATTTAAAGTCTCTCGTTTGGATTTCTTGTGTTTGGAAAGAATTGAAGGATTTTATAAGAACTCTAATAATTTTATGTTCATTCGCGTCGCAAGAATTTCCGCGAGCGAGGTAAACTTTCCTCTACTCTCATGGGAGTGGGTCGTTCACCTCGGCAGGTTAATAGATACATCTACGGTTCGTATCGTTCGACCCTCGGTAGTGCATAGTATATTTCTGGATAGGGCCGTACGACCTCGGCATAAATCGTGCGTGATAATACTCGGAGCCTAACTTTTACTTGATATTAATTTATGGCTTGAGCGGTTATTATTATTTAAAGGACAAGAATTGATTCAAAATTATTATTAGTAAAGGGAGTTATTATTCACTGCTAGTTACTGTTGGTATTAATTACTTACATAATCTATGCTTATTTATGATTTTCGTATTTTATTTATATCACATAGTAAGTGTCGATGTCGACCCCTTGTCACTACTTCTTCGAGGTTAGACTTGATACTTACTGGGTACATGTTGTTTATGTACTCATGCTATACTTCTACACTAATCGTGCAGGATATGAGGCAAGTGCATCTGGTGGACATATTGGCGCACAACCCCGTTACCCGGAGGCCTAGTGATGAGCTGCATCCTGAGTCGTTCTGCAACACCTACGGCCTTTAGTTTTTACTTATTCTCTGTCTATGTTATTTCAGACAGTAGTTAGAGTTTTGTAAATTCTACTAGTGCTCAGACACTTATGACACCATTTCTTGGCACACACTCTAGTAGACTTTGCGGTTTTGGGGTACTTATATATTTATGTTGTATTCAGTGTTTTCATTTTTACCATCGACACTCTATTTCTCAAATTTCTAAACAAATGGGATTTAATTACTTAGAAATTGGTTAAAACAAGAAATCACGTAGTAACTTCATCATAGGCTTGCCTAGTGGCGACGTTAGGCGCCATCATGACCTATAGGAGAAATTGGGTCGTGACAGTTATGAGTAATTAGTGGCCGATACATATGATTTTAATGAATGAAATTATATATTGGCTATTATATAAACGGTCACTATAACTATGAATCACAACGATGTAATTAGCATAGGCCATATGACTATAACCTTAGTCAATGGACCTATATGCTTGCTACAAATAACTATAGGCCGATACGTATGACCTTAATGAATGAAATTATATATTGACTATTACATAACCGGTCAATATAACTATGAATCACAACGATATAATTAACATAGGCCATATGAATAAATCCTAAGTCAATGGACTTATATGATTTCCATAGGCCGATACGTATGACTGATCACGCCCAACTATGCCTTGTAAAAAGGACTTAGCGGTCATTGCAAATATATTTCGGTTAATAAGTCCGCAGTCGAGTCCCACAGGGAATTAACCTATTAAACACAGCTACTAGACTCGCACCAATTAAAGCAATCAATCTTCAAAAATATTTAAGTAACAAATTTGATGTTTACTAAATAAATATCACGTAATGAAAATGCAATAATTAATAACTAACTACGAACGGGTTGTAGAAAAGAATTGAAATGATCTAAGGTTATGATTTCCCCTATTGTCGGAATCCTTTCCCCTACGTTTTCTATAAATTTGCCTAAGTCTTCTCTACTGATCATGAATGTTCTGAGTGTTGTAATTCTCTCCCGAGTAACTACTATAATTTACTAGACATATTCTCCCGAATTACGCTAGCTGGCATTAAGTACGGCTCACTCGGATTGCACCAAGGTTTTGTTATCCCTAATCCCACCTTTAAACCCCCCGTATTGATCCCTCATATATGTTAGGAGTGATGTTGTTCAACAATTACCTAAATATGCACTCTCTCCCGAGTAATACACGTTAAATAGGCACAGTCGATTGAGGGCCCTTCAATCAACAACAATAATAATATAGTTGAACAAATAGAGAAAATACTACGACAAATCTATATTAACGTAACAGGAAAATCATCCTCCAATAGGTTCCATCAAAACGCTAGATTAAGAGTTTAGCTATTCATACTCATAGTCACAATATCTCAGATGTTTTGTATAATTAAATTACAAAGTAAAGATGAAAGGATGTAGAAATCAATATTTCTAAGTCCCAACGGTTGTTTCACGAGCTATCCTTGCCTCCAGTTGCAAAAACTCCTCCAAAAGTGGCGTTTTATGTCTATTTATATGTGTAGGAAAAGACCTAAATGACATAGGCCAAGTCCTAGTCAAACCAGGAGACGAAATAAGCCTTCAAAGTTCGGAGTGTGCACGCCTCGGACCTCGCCTCGCGAGCATGACCTCGCGCCAGACCTGGCGTCGCCAGCCTTAACGCAAGGTGGACCTCGCCTAGCCTGCTCCCTCGCGAGCTAAAAGCCTTGCCCAGCCAGCTCCTACGTGATCTATTAAGCTTGCTTCGCCAGCCTTCTCATTTATCCGCTGCTCACTTATTTCTTTCTTCTTTTCAACTGTTTTCGAGCACGCTTTAGACTTTAATTATTCCTTTTTCTCTACTTTCATCTCCAATTCACCTACATATAAAATAGACTCCATGACGTGCAAATAAAGTGTAGTTTATCATTAAAGCATACAAAATGCAAGGCAAATAATGTACTAAAATATAGAATTATAGCCACACATCAATACCCCACACTTAAACATTGCTCGTCCTCGAGCAATCAAACTACACTTATAGACACAACCTTTTTAAGCAATTCCCTTAACTTATCACACCAAGAATCTTTAAAATAGTCTAAGCACAAAGGTGTAACATCCTCACCTCAAGATTTGACTCATAAATACCATGCCTTATTCACAATTCACTTACTTACTCTAACATGGAGGTCAATGACATTTCTTTTCCTTTATGAATCGCGTGCCCTCACCCAACAAAGAGCTTAGTTCCGCACACAATGAATTTTAAGAACGTAGGAACTCAATATAGGAAAAATTCACTCGCTCTTAGAAATAACATTCATATGCCACAAATGATGCACCTTAGGCTTGCCCGTAGTGTAAGACTCTACTAATCGAGCTTATTCAGTCTAGGATCAAGTAGGACTTTAATTGGTTGTACTATAGGCTGCGGGTCGGATATGATACATTTGGATATGAGTGACTACACCTCCCTTAAGCACTTTAATACATATACTTTAATACTACAGCCCATACTTATGTTAAACCAGAATTCCACCTTCACTTCAATTTATATTACCCCATACTTCTTTAAGCACAAATATATCACTAGCCACCACCATCAAGAATTATTTTTTTCATACAATACATCTATTTTTTTTAATTTTTCTTTCAATCCAAGTGGCTTTTATTGACATTTTTTTTTTCAAACGATGCACCTTTCTCCTTATTTCATTTGTTCCACTCAAAAGCCAAATCACCACCCCATACTTTAACTTTTACTTAATTCATCACAATTCAAGTGCTCATGAGAGGTGACAAGGTTCAAATATATGGTCGATTCACACAAAGGGGTACGACTTGTAATGTGGTTGCCAAAGAAACAAGATTATAGGCTCAAAGGGGTTAACAACATTACATGACATTCATGCGGGTAGACTCTATATATCTAGCTCAACAAAGAAACGCCTATATCACTTCCTAGACTAAACAAGACTACCATTTCGCTATGCACACACGCGGGGCAAGTTCTAGACATCAAATGCAATGCACTGAATATATACAAAACTCACGCAGACATGGCACATAACTCACTTAGGATTGGTTTTATCACGACACTCCAGTCAGCGCAGTCAAGCAAATTTAAGAATCTACGATTTAAGGTACTTATATCAGAGTCAAAAACTGAGCCTAAGCGTCACAACCAGAGTACTAACTATTCTCAAGGCGTAACAAAGTTAAGAGATATCGCTGCAATTTAATTCATAGCCTAGTGATTTCTACTCCTAAAAATTAAAACTAACTACACCCAATTCAATTAAAACCCTTGGAAAAGAACCATGGTCCAAAGAAAAACCAAGGGGAAATTACTACACTACCTACAAGAAAATCTTTTTGGTTTTTTTTTCTTTAGACTTAATTACCTCAAGAAAATTGTCTAGGAGATCCATCGTCGGGAAGAGTCCAATTTTTTAATTTTTCAGACGGCACTAACTAAAAACAAATAAAACTATCATCCCATATAGACGGGCCATAAAACTCCAATATGTCCCTCTCCGCTAAAGTGGCCGCCCCTCCCCCCTAACCGTAGCTGTAAATCCATCATCCCATATAGATTGGCCATAAAACTATCATCACGAGCATTGCGCTCAGCACCTGTCAATGATGGCATGGCAGTCTCTTCCTTCACGCGGACGCTAGTAATGTCAGTTTGTCGTAGGGTCTGATCAATGATGTGGTCGAACGTTGGCTCCTCCTCAACCTCTTCATGTCTTAAGAACTGAGTCAACATATTTGCAAAATGCATTCGTTCAATCCTCTTACTCGTTCTTACTAGAGACATTCGGTAGCGAATCAAATGACCTACATTCACCCTCTGACCCGTCATGAGGAAATATAGCACACACATCCTCTCATGGCTAATGAGCGTGTCATGATTGCAAGGTAGGAGCCGTGCATTAATCAGTTTCAACCATACTTGAGCCTCTGCCCTCATCTTCTTCTTAGGGAATTTCCTGTGCCGATTTGTTTTCTTATCCCAAACCCAAGCTGCCATCGAATTGACACCACAAAGAATGTGTCTCAGCTCTCTATATGTAGGGCGAGCGATGAAGTATTCCAATGGCTCATGAGGCACTTCCAGAGCACCTAAGAAATTACATATTGTCGTGGCTGAAAAATCTATCAACCTTCCACGAATCGGCACCAGCTGTTCAGTATCCTTTGGATCAAACCCGGCATAGAATTCCCGAATGAGATTGAGATTTATATTCCCTGTGTTTTTGAAGACATAACTCAACCCAACTCATTGATGCCTCTCCAAATTGCTTGGTACTTGGCTTGCAGGCGACGCTCGTGAATAGCAGCTTCTGGATGTACATGTTTTGGCCTATAGCGCCGGTACCAATCCTTAGTGTGTGAGGGTATGCTTTTGAGTCCAAACCCATGCTGTCCATGAGGTTGTGGACGAGTGGATGCTATAGCTGCCACGACTTGTAGTCCTTCACCTTGACTGGAAGTAGCTTCCCCCTCCCTTTTTCTCTTCTTCGGAGGAGGCACAGAGGTAGCCTTAGCTTTAGACGAAGCAGTGGATGTGGCTTTGCCTTTACCAGTGTCTTTTCTTGGAGGCATATTCGTTCATACACAAGTAAGCATTAATCAGTTTAAGCTGTATTGCAACATTTCAACACATGGTCTTGCCACCCCACACTTAAGAGTTTAACACATGATTTTTAATAATTTCCGAGGTTACTCAGACTTTACCTCATATTTACTTAGCATGAGAATCAAGAAAAGACACATGGGTACTTCCTCCAATTTCAAAGCATTAGGCTACCAGTGAGCCACCCCACACTTAAGATTTTAAAGTGGTGCATGACTACATAGCACTAGTCTTACAATCCCGGAGACTCGGGCTCCAATGGGGACAGAGAATGCCTTTGAGGCATACTGACAAACACTTAACATGCACTAGTGCCATGTGAGTGCTTGTAGGGATAGGGGATTGCCTTACCCTCCCAAATCGGCTTGGGAGTTCCGTACTACCACTTGTTCACACAATAGCAACACCATTCCTATGGGGTTCATGGGGTTGGGGACATATAAATACATTGTTACAATGAAGAACAACCCCAAAATTTGTGCCCAATGTCATGCATTCACCCACTCGAAATTGCCAAAGAATATAGATAGAAATAATACCTTAGATGTTTAAGAGGAGGGATTGCCCTTGAATTGATGTTGCAGGTGAAGGAAAGAGCAGAAGATGCTTGTCTTCAATGGGTTTGTGAGGGAGGGGGCTTTGCAGTGTTCTTCTTGCGTGAGTGTGCGAGCAGTGAATCTTTGGGCAGTGAAATTTTGAGTGTGTGTGTGTAGTAAGGTTTTGGGCTTTAGGTTAGGTTTTAAGGGAGGGGATTAAAAGAAATAAAGGAACTGGGATTAAAATAAACCAAGATTTTCACTTACCTGGCGACGCGAGGTCACTGCTTCGCCTTAATCCTCGCGAGGCGAGCTCCAATGCCAGATACACCTCTACTTACCCCTCATGAGGCGAGCTCCAACGCGAGCTTTACATCAGGCGATGCGAGAGCTAACGCCTGGACCAGCTCATTGTGGACCAGGCGACGCGCAATGCACTGTACGACTTGCTAAAATTACCTCCAAACATGTTAGTACCTAAAAACGAAAAGAAAATTCTAACTACACTAAAACTCAACTATGAATTAGGTTGCCTCCCAACGAGCGCCTTAGTTAATGTCATGGCATGACGAATACAACATTACAATGGGTTGCCTCTCATGAAGCGCCTGCTTTAACGTCGTGGCACGACGCAGGCAATCGACTTAAGGCTCGCTCAACATTGGTGGCTCGAGCAAACGAGTCACCGACACTACTTTCGCATCATCCATGCCCAAATAATGTTTTAACTTGTGCCTATTGACTCTGAATGTGCGAGGAGTCATTTTCTGCAGCAATCTCTATGGCACCAGTGGGGTGAATCTCTACCACACGAAATGGTCCTGACCATCTTGACTTCAATTTGCCCGGAAACAACCTCAATCTCGAATTGAATAATAATACCCTATCTCCCGGCTTAAAATTTCGCTCAAGAATATTTTTGTCGTGCACCAATTTCATTCTTTCCTTGTACAACCTTGTACTCTCAAAAGCATGGTACCGAAACTCGTCAAGTTTATGCAACTCTGTGACTCTACTAGTTCCAGTGACCTCCACGTCCAGATTTAATTGTCGCAATGCCCAGAAGGCTTTATGCTCTAACTCCACCGGCAAGTGACATGCCTTTCCAAACACCAATTTATACGGCAACATTCCAATCGGAGTTTTGAATGCAGTGCGGTAGGACCATAATACATCATCCAATTTTCTTGCCCAATCAGTCCGAGTAGCATTTACAGTTTTGATCAAAACACTCTTGATTTCTCTGTCTGACACTTCGACTTGCACACTCATTTATGGGTGATACGGAGTGGCAACTTTATGGCGAACGCCATATTTCTCCAACAACTTTTCAAAGGCTCAATTGCAGAAATAGGTACCCCCATCACTGATGATAGCTCTTGGAGTGCCAAATCAGGTGAAGATGTTCTTTCTCATGAAACCAATAACTGCCTTCGCATCATTTGTAGGAAGTGCGACGGCTTCTACCCATTTCGAGACATAGTCCACCGCGAAAAGTATGTACTTGTTATTGTATGAGCTAACAAATGGTCCCATAAAGTCGATTCCCCACACATCAAACACTTCTACCTCTTGGATCGGGTTCATGGGCATCTCATGTCGACGGTAAATATTCCCCGTTCGTTGGCACTCATCACAAATTTTCACCCAGAAGTGTGCATCTTTAAACAGCGTCGACCAATAAAAACCTGACTCTAACACTTTGGCCGTTGTACTTACGCCCCCAAAATGTCCTCCATATGGTGAAGCATGACATGCCTGCAAAATAGAAGATTGATCTATCTCAGAAATGCATCTCCGGATCATGTTATCAAGACAAATCCTAAATAGATATGGTTCATCCCACAAATACATATGACAATCACGAAAAAACTTTTTCTTTTGCACAGAAGACAAGTCATAAGGAACAATACAGCTTGTCAGGTAATTTGCAATATCTGCATACCATGGTGTAGCATTGAGGCTCGTCGCTAAGAGTTGTTCATCCGGAAAAGTCTCCACAATCTCTTCCACCTCAACCTTCTTCTCGAATCCTTCCAGCCTAGACAAGTGATCAGCCACTTGGTTCTCCATTCTCTTTCGGTCACGGATTTCCAAGATAAATTCTTGCAGTAGTAGCACCCATCGAATCAAGCGTGGCTTTGACTCTTTCTTCTCAATTAGGTACCTAAGAGCAGCATGTTCAGTATAAACAATTACCTTCGAGCCTATCAGGTATGACCTGAATTTGTCAAATACGAACACTACTGCTAGCATCTCCTTCTCGGTCACTGTGTAATTTAGTCGGGCACCACTCAAACTTCTACTTGCGTAATATATTGGATGCATGACTTTATCTTTTCGCTGCCTAAGAACTGCTCCCACAGCATAGTCGCTCGTATCACACATCAGCTCAAATGGTTTCCCCAGTCGGGTGCAATTATGATAGGTGTTGTTACCAGCCTCTTCTTCAATTCCTCAAAAGCTACCCTACAGTCATCAGAAAATAAAAAAAGTGTGATCTTTTTCAAGCAATTTACACAAGGGGTTAGCAATTTTGGAGAAGTCTTTTATAAACCGTCTATAGAAATCGGCGTGGCTAAGGAAACTTCTTATTGCTTTGACGGAAGCGGGTGGTGGAAGCTTTTCTATCACATCAACCTTTGCATGATCTACCTCAATGCCCTTACTCGACACTAGGTGCCCCAAGACTATACCTTCCTGTACCATGAAATGGAACTTTACCCAGTTGAGAACCAGATTAGTCTCCGGACATCTTTTCAGTACTCTTTTCAAATTCTTTAGGCAATCATCGAATGAGTCTCCCACTACTGAGAAATCATCCATAAAGACCTCCATTATGTCCTCTACCATATCTGTGAATATGGCCATCATGAACCTTTGAAATGTGGTGGGTGCATTGCATAGGCCAAACGACATTCTCCGAAAAGCGTAGACGCCATATGGACAGGTGAATGATGTTTTCTCTCTATCTTCTGGAGCAATGGAGATCTGACTATACCCCGAGTATCCATCCAGAAAGCAAAAATGGGACCTCCCGGCCAGTCTATCTAGCATTTGATCAATGAACGGCAAGGGAAAGTGGTCTTTTTGGGTGGCCTTGTTCAATCTTCTGTAGTCCATACAAATTCATCATCACGTGACTGTTCTTGTTGATTTCAACTCGTTGTTATTGTTTTGCACTACTGTCATCCCACATTTCTTTGGCACACATTGGACTGGGCTGATCCAGTTGCTATCGGAGATGGGGAAAATGATCCCCGCATCTAACCACTTTATCACCTCCTTTTTCACAACTTCCTTCATGTTGGGGTTCAACCTTCTTTGATGTTCTCTGGAGGGTTTGTGGCCATCTTCCAGTAGAATCTTATGCATACAGAAGGCCGGGCTGATACCCTTAATGTCTGCAATGGTCCAACCAATTGCAGTTTTGCACTCAATCAATACCTGCAAAAGCTTTTCTTTATGCACATCTAATAAACCCGATGAGACAATAACAAGTAAAGTTGAGTTAGGTCCCAAGAAAGAATACCTGAGATGAGGTGGTAGTGGCTTCAGTTCCAACTTTGGTGGCTCTTCTATCGATGGCTTAGCTGGAGGAGTTTTCCTTTCTTCTAAGTGCAAAGGCTCAAATTCGAGCTCTCTTTTCCAAAACCTTGGCTTTCAAGAGCCAGTATCCACTCCGCCAAGTCCTCTCCATTTACTTCATCTAAGTTCATGAGACAGGCTGTTAGAAGGTCTTTAGCATTCAAGGTCTCATCTTCCTCCTCCAAAATTACATCCACAACTTCTATTAGAGAGCAGTTAACAAATTCACTTGGTCGCCGCATAGATTTTTGCACATTGAATGTTATCTCTTCATCATTTAGTTTCATTTTTAGCTCTCCAGTTTCACAATCAATTAAAGCTCTCCCAGTGGCCAAGAATGGTCTTCCCAAAATTATGAGAATCTCCCCGTCAACCCGGCAATCCAGAATGACAAAATCTGCTGGGAACACAAACTTCCCAACCTGTACTAATAATACATCATCTAGAATACATGATGGCCTCTTCACTGTCCGGTCGGCTAGCTGTAGTATCATGGATGTGGGTCTTGCTCTTCCAATGCCTAACCTTTTGTAGATAGCCAAGGGCATCAAGTTTATGCTTGCCCCCAAATCACACAATGCTTTAGCAAAAGCATAGATGTTTATCGTGCATGGGATTGTGAAACTCCCTAGGTCTGATAACTTCTCAGTTATGGGTCTCGTCATGACTGCACTACAAGTCTGGGTCAATGTAACAGTGGACATGTCTTGGAAGTCAAATTTTCGAGACATTAAATTTTCCATCATTTTGGCATACCCCAGGCATCTCCCGCAAAGCGTCAATCAGTGGAATGTTCACCTAGATTTGTTTCAACATCTCCATGAATTTCTTATAGTGCTCATCCTTCTGATATTTGGTCAATCTCTGTGGGAATGGTGCTGGAGGTCGCTTCCGTCCTGTGATTTGAGTTTTATCTTGCTCAGGCACTGCTTCTACTATGGATTCTTGTGCTACCTCAGTCTCCTTCGCAATATCTTTTTCTTTTCTTGTGCTCTCTTGTGCATGTTGTACCGTCACCTCAGTTAACCCTGTTGAATCATCTATCTCAATGGGTACTGGCACAAGTGTTTCCGTAGGTCAACTTTCGCAAGCAATTTCTTGCTCCAGATCTAGGTCTCTACCATTTCTTAGACTCACTACCATAAGCTGTTTTGGGCCCTGCTCTTTTGGATTGACTTATGTGTTTGCAGGTAACGTCCCTTGGGGACGATTATTTAGAGCCATCGAAATATGTCCTAATTGAATCTCAATGCCCTTTATCATTGATTCATGTAAGTCCACTCTCTCTTGTATTTTTCCATTGGACCCAATCAGTTGTTGCAGCATTCCTTTAAGTTCAGCAAACCCATCATCTTGTCTCACTATCCGTTGTTGAGGTTGTTGATAAGCTAGCTACTGATTTTGCTGGTTGTAACCCTGTTGCCTTTGGTAAGGCACAACTTGACCTTGTGGTCGCATAGCTCCAGGATTGTTGTTGTTATTGTACTGCTGTTGTGCTGGCCTATATTGTTGATTCTGCTGCCCCCAATTCTGACCACCTTGCCTCTGTCCCCCATAGTTGGCCACATAGTTCATATCTTCCTGATAGTGATGGTTGTCACCTTCCGCACTCCACGAGCATACATATGGTTGGTTAATGCATGGTGTACATAAGCCCTCATTAGTTGTGTCAACTATGTGTACCTGTTGCTTCTGGCCTGATTCATCGATCTTTTTGGTGAGGATACCCATTTGTGTCATTAGAGTGGCCATATTTTCCGCTATGGAGTTGTTTGTGTCCAAAGCCACTGAATGAACAACAGGAGTGATCGTAGAGTCTCTTGTCATCCATCCTGAGTTTTGGGCCATTTTGTCAAGTAGGGTCTTGCATTCTCTGAATGTTTTACTCAAAAATGCTCCACCTGCTGAAGCATCAACATTAGCCTTTAAGTCGTCTGCCAGTCCCATGTAAAACCTCTGCCCCAACATCTGATCTGGAATGCCATGATGTGGACATTTAACCAGCATCCCCTTGAACCTCTCCCACGTTTCTTATAGTATTTCTGTTGGTCTCTGCCTGAAGCTCAATATATCATCAATTTTTTGGTAGTCTTATTGGGTGGGTAGAACTTGTTCAAAAATTACTTGACTAATTCCTCCCAAGTAGTGATGGAGTTTATGGGGAGTGAATTAAGCCAAGACTGAGCTTCTCTTGTCACAAAGAATGGAAACAATAATAGCTTTATTGCCCCCGGTGTCACATTAGGTTGCCTTTGCGTGACACATATCAACAGAAATTCTTCAGATGCTGCTGAGGATCTTCAATGTATGACCCTGAGAACAATCCCTTGTTCTGCAACAAATGTAGCATGTTGTTTGTGATTTGAAATGATTTCGCTTGTTTCTGAGGGACTGCAATTGCGGTTGCCAGATTTTCGGCGGTGGGTTGTGCCCAGTCATATAATGATGCTTCTGGCACAAGAGGCACCACACCCTAATTGTTCGGGTCATTCTCATTGTTTCTATTGTTTGGATTTTCTACTCCGTCATCCATGTCTTGTTCGATTTGTTCTGTTGAATTTTGTTGATGTTTGCCCTTCTTGTTTGTATGATTCAGTGCCTTGAAAACTTTTTCAGGATCTGATAATGCATCGAACAATTCACCAGTTCTTGAGGAGTTTCTAGGCATCCACCTTTAGCACCCTAGACTACAAACGTTAGAATTTCAATATATTTGGTTTACAATGAAGAAAATTGACTACACTAAGAATTCTAGCAAATCTTTTAGCTGCAATTAATAACACCATTAATGTCCCCGGCAACGGCGCTAAAATTTGATCACGCCCAACTATGCCTTATAAAAAAGACTTAGCGGTTGTTGCAAATATATTCCGGTTAATAAGTCCGGAGTCGAGTCCCACAGGGAAATAACCTATTAAACACAGCTACTAGACTCGCACCAATTCACGCAATCAATCTTCAAAAATATTTAAGTAACAAATTTGATGTATACTAACTAAATATCATGTAATGAAAATGCAATAATTAATAACTAACTACGAACGGGTTGTAGACAAGAATTGGAATGATCTAAGGTTATGATTTTCCCTATTGTCGGAATCCTTTCCGCTACGTTTTCTATAAATTTGCCTAAGTCTTCTCTACCAATCATGAATGCTCTGAGTATTGTAATTCTCTCCTGAGTAACTACCATAATTTACTAGACATATTCTCCCGAATTATGCTAGTTGGCATTAAGTACGTCTCACTCGGATCGCACCAAGGTTTCGTTATCCCTAATCCCACCTTTAAACCCTCTGTATTGATCCCTCATATACGTTAGGAGTGATGTTGTTCAATAATCACCTAAATATGAACTCTCTCCCGAGTAATACACACTAAATAGGCACATTCAATTGATTGCCCTTCAATCAACAACAATAATAATATAGTTGAACAAATAGAGAAAATACTACGGCAAATCTATATTAACGTAACAGGAAAATCATCCTTCAATAGGTTCCATCAAAATCCTAGATTAGGAGTTTAGCTACTCATACTCATAGTCATAATATACCAGATGTTTTACATAATTAAATTACAAAGTAAAGATGAAAGGATGTAGAAATCAATGATTCTAACTCCCAACTATTATTTCAGGAGCTATCCTTGCCTCCGGTTGCAAAACCTCCTTCAAAAGTGGCGTTTTATGTCTATTTATATGTGTAGGAAAAGACCTAAATGACATAGGCCAAGTCCTAGTCAAACTAGTAGATTTAATAAGCCTTCAAATTTCGGAGTGTGCGCGCCTCGGACCTCGCCTCGCGAGGCTTCACACGAGCATGACCTCGCGCCAGACCTGATGTCGCCAGCCTTAACGCGAGGTGGACCTCGCCTCCTGGCTCTCCTAGCTTGCTCCCACGCAAGTTAAAAGCCTCGCCCAGCCAGCTCCCATGCGAGGTATTAAGCTTGCTTCGCTAGCCTTCTCATTTATCTGCTGTTCACGTCTTTCTTTCTTCTTTTCAAATATTTTCGAGCACGCTTTAGACTTTAATTACTCCTTTTGCTCTACTTTCATCTCCAATTCGCCTACATATAAAATAGAGTCCATTACGCGCAAATAAAGTATAGTTTATCACTAAAGCATACAAAATATAAGGCAAATAATGTACTAAAATATAGAATTATAGTCACACATCAATGACCTTAATGAATGAAATTATATATTGGCTATTATATAAATGGTCAATATAACTATGAATCACAATGATGTAATTAACATTGGCCATATGAATAAATCCTTAGTCAATGGACTTATATGGTTACTATAGGCCGATACGTATGATCTTAATGAATGAAATTATATATTGGCTATTATATAAACGGTCAATATAACTATGAATCGCAACGATGTAATGAACATAAGCCATATGACTACAATCTTAGTCAATTGACTTATATGGTCGTTATGAATAACTACAGGCCGATACGTATGACCTTAATGAATGAAATTATATATTGGCTATTACATAAACGATCAATATAACTATGAACCGCAATAATGTAATTAACATTAGCGTAGTATATGACTACAACCTTAGTCAATGGACTTATATTGTTGCTATGAATAACTAGTGGTCGATACGTATGACCTTAATGAATGAAATTATATATTAGCTAATATATAAACGATCAATATAACTATGAAGCGCAACGATATATTTAACATAAGTTATATGACTACAACCTTAGTCAGTGGATTTATATGGTTACTATGAATAACTAGTGGCCGATACGTATGACCTTAATAAATGAACTTATATATTGTCTATTATAGATGGTCAATATAACTATGAAGCGCAACGATATAATTAACATAGGTTATATGACTACAACCTTAGTCAATGGATTTATATGGTTACTATGAATAACTAGTGGCTGATACGTATGACCTTAATGAATGAAATTATATATTGGCTATTATATAAACGGTCAATATAACTATGAAGCGCAATGATATAATTAACATAGGTTATATGACTACAACCTTAGTCAATGGATTTATATGATTACTATCTTATTATTATGGTTTGAATTAAATAATTTAACAATTGAGATCAAAATGAACATTACACATGGACACTTAATTCATTAATTTTTCATAATTAAATTGCTAATTAGGTCCCAAATCTAATAATTGATATCAAAATTAACATTACAAGGGGACTAAATATGCAAAATACACATTTTAATTTTCAAATTTGCATTTTACTAAACTTTATGTAACGACCCGGCTGGTCGTTTTGACAGTATTAGCCTTGAACCCCTATTTATTGCTCCCTTTATTTCATTATGTGGTTACATGACTTGCTGGGAGGTTTGGTTTTTGGTTTCTGAGTGAAATGGGATACATCGTCCCTAAATTGGAAGTTTAAGTTCTAGGAATTGACCAAAGTTTGAATTGTGTGAACACGGCTCCAGAATGGAGTTTTGATTGTCCCAATAGCTTCGTAGTATGATTTTGGTCTTAGGAGCATGTCCGGATATTGATTTGGAGGTCCGTAGGTTATTTCGACGCCAATTGACGAAAGTTGAAAAGTTGGATGTTTTTGGAGAGTTTGACCGGGAGCAGACTTATTGATATCGGGGTCAGATTCCGATTCCAGAAGTGGGAGTAGGTCCGTAATATCAATTGTGACTTGTGCGCAAAATTTGAGGTCAATCGGACTTGATTTGATAAGTTTCAGCATCAGGTGTAGAAGTTAGAAGTTCTAAAGTTCATTAGGCTTGAATCGAAGAACAATTCGTGTTTTAGTATTATTTGATGTGATTTGAAGGCTCAACTAAGTTCGTATGATGTTTTAGGACTTGTTGTTATATTCGGACGAGGTCTCTAGGGTCTAGGGTGTGATTCGGATTGAATCCGGAATAAATTTTGGACTTGTGAAAATGTTGAAGCTCCCAGTTTTGGTGTCATCGCACATGCAGAGGGATTGGCCGTAGGTGCGGACTCGCATATGCGAGCAATGGAGCACAGAAACGGAAATGGGTAGTCCAGGCAGGACTCGCAGGTGCAGAACAGTTTCCGCAGAAGCGGCTTCGCTTATGCGGTGGGGGGATGCGTGGGTCGCAGGATACATGTTTGTCGCGGGCGCGCATGTGCACGTGCGGCCCTATTCTCGCAGAAGCGGACCCAGGGGACTTAAGTGAAGTCCGCACCTGCGAGAAATTCCGCAGGTGCAGAGCCGCAGATGCGGTGGGTTCGCAAATGCGAAATCGCTGGGCAGAAAATTCCTAAGTTCGAGGGTTTGATTTCATTATCCATTTTTGGACCTAGAGAGCTCGGTTTGTGGTGATTTTTTGAGGGTTTTGCAAGGAAATCAGTTGGGTAAGGATTCTTAACTCATTTTTTATTAATTCCTATGAATCTATTGTTATTTTCTTCATTTAATTAGTGTTTCTAGTTGGAAATTTGAGGAAAAATGGGAAATCTTCTTAAGCTAAAATTTGGGGATTTGGAATGTGATTTGAGGTCAGATTTGAGTAAGTCTTGTATGGTTGGACTCGATATCGAATGAGTGTTTGGATTTTATAATTTTGGTCGGGTTTCGAGATGTGGGCCCGGGTCGATTTTTTGGGACGATTTTTCAATTCTTTGCTAAAGTCATAGTTTCATCATTTAAATTAGTTTCTTATAGTTATGTTTATAGTATATAATTGTTTTGGCTAGATTTGAGCCGATCGGAGTTGGAAAATCGAGAGAAAAGCCTTCTTATTGATTGATTGAGCGAGGTTTGAGGTAAGTGACTTGTCTAACCTTGTGTGGGGGAAATTCCTCTTAGGATTTGGTACTGTTATGGTATTTGCAATACGTGAAGGCCATATACACGAGGTGACGAGTGCATACTCGGGAAAAATATTGAAAAAATCAGTTTTTGCTAAATAGTTCCTCTTTATTCCCTTAATAGAGTTACTCTAGCACGTGTAGTCATCATTTTTAGCCTAATGTCACATGTCTACGTGTCTTATCTCTTACTTGTAATTTGTGAAACATGATTAGTTGAATTACCTATTTTCTTGATTTCGTATTCATTCTTTAACTGTAGGATTTCTTGCTATAATTTCATCATTCCAATTGTTATGTGTTGTTTTCGTGATTTTTGGTTGAGATGACTGTTTAGTTGTGGCACGAGGTTTCTGTCGTACGGAGTGTAATTATGGCACGAGGTTTCTGCCATGCGGAGTGTTATTGTGGCACGAGGTTTTTGCCGTGCAGAGTGTTATTGTGGCACGAGGTTTCTGCCGTGCGGAGTGTTATTGTGGCACGAGATTTCTACAGTGCGGAGTGTTATTGTTGCACGAGGTTTCTGTCATGCGGAGTTTTATTATGGCATGAGGTTTCTGCCATGCGGTTATCATTGTTTGAACTAGGTTTCTACCGTGCTATTGTGAGATATTTACTTTGGGACTACGAGGCGGTACCTCGGGAGTGCCCCTATTATTTACCTCTATTTGTTCCATTGTGTTGTTGTTGTTATTTTGTTTTGTTGTTGTTGTTGTTATTGTTGTTGTTGTTATTATTATCTTCTATGAATTCCTAGTGTTACACGTCTCTGTCATTTCATCACATCTTTATATCTTCTACCTTATTTTTCCTATTATTTCCAGTAGGGCCCTGACCTGACCTCGCCACTACTCTATCGAGGTTAGGCGTGGCACTTACTGGGTACCGTTGTGGTGTACTCATACTACTCTTCTGCATATCTTTTTGTGCATATCAAGGTTCTTCCTACCAAACCAGGTATCGGTGAGCTAGCCCGTGTATGGAGACTTCAAGGTATATTTTCCAGCGTCCGCAGACCTTGGAGTCCCCCTCTATCTTTATAATGTTGTTTTCCTTATTCTCATTAGACTCTAATGTATAGAAATATTTAGCGTTTCTCTTTAGATCTTGTGACTTATTTCTATCGGATTTTGGGAGTTGTACCTATTTTGAATTGCAACTTTCATTTATTTCAGATGATGAGGTTTGAGTTTCAGCTTTATATTCAGTTATTCCACAACATTGTTATTTTTACCTAGTCTTAGATACTAGGTGTCGTCACGACATCCTATGGAGAGAAATTGGGGTCGTGACACTTTATGGTAAAATATGCCTTTTTGAACGGTTGGCCGTGTATATATACACATTCACCCACACAACCCTAAAGACATAAGCACACACTCTTACACAAACCCTAGAAAACCAACTATGGAATCCTCTCCCAACTCTGCCAAACGATCCCTATCTTACTCCTCTTCTGATGATAACTAGGAAGAGCGTAATCCAACATTTGAAGTGCTTATGAAAGATTCATACATCAATCACGACTATCTGGTAAATGAGTTTTTTTTATATAAAAATTTTAAACCATTAACTTCCGGCAGTGTGGCTTTTTTATGGGGATAAATGAGTTTCTTACTATTATTTTTTATATCTATATCCAGATAAATATATGCATCAGTATGAAATGTCACAGGTAGAACGATTACGAGAGCAACACTGGATGAAATGCAATATGTGTATCAATACCTAGGGTAGGGTCAAAGGTAGGGTTACAAAATAGTGGTTAAATTTTCGGGGGGGAAATTGGTTGAATGTAAGGGTTGATGGTAGGGTTTTAAATACCAAGATAGGGGTTGAAGCTAGAGTTTTAAGTTGCAAACTGGAAATTTTTTCATTTTTAGTAATGTCAAGACGTGAGTATTTTAGTTCTTAGTTTTGTACTTATTTTAATCTTGTCAAGTCTTTCACTTCTGTACTAGTTCCAACTAGTCACATTTTGTTAGTCTAGTCCTCTAAATTCAAAGCAAGTAACAATAAAATAAAATATTTAATAATGACAATTATAATACCACACGTTTAAGCTCATTACAAAACAAAGTCAATAAATTCAAAACAAATCTATCTCAAATCAAATTAAATAAGTTCCAAACTTAAATCATCTCAAACTAAAAGGTCAAGTCTTCCACTTCCCAGTTTGCTTCATTGTTTAGATCAGGCAAGCTACTCTGTGGTGGTACTATTGCACCATCTTGCTGTAATTAGAGTAACGAAGACTAATAAGTATAAGCAGTGTATTTACGTAAAAAAAAAAATTAATCAAATTTGTTATAGTTTAACTCAATTCCTTCCGCTAGCCGAGGAGTTCCACCACATCCACCACGACCTCTACCACGACTTCTACCACCACCTCTACCCATCCTATTACCTCTAACTTCATTTCCACCACCCATTTATGAACTTCTAAAGTATGAATCAATTCTCCCTCTATATCTATTCAACCTTAGACGTCCACGAGAAGCTACGTATCCAGGATCTCTTATATTTCTTCCTTCACCCTCACCCTCACCATCACCATCACCATCACCCTCACCCTCACCATCACCATCACCCACACCATTATGTATATCTTCCAATTACCAATTTGGAACTATCATATCATCATCCCAATTCAAAAGGTCATGCTCTAATCTGTTCAAATCATACTTAATATATTGCCTCATCACTTTAGTGTCCAATGCAATGTAACAAACCCGTTCAAAATGCTTTAATAGTTCCTTGTACATCATGTATTCAGAAGTCATAAGTGGGTAACCTCCTAGAAAGAAACGTTTCAAGTGTGAACGAACAACATCTCTTCTCCACCTTTTCAATATATACCTCCCATTAACATTTTCAATCCTCTTATGAGACAACACCTTAAGTATATGGCAACATAGAATACCTCTTGTTTCAAACCACTTGCAGCTGCAACTTAGATATTCACCAATAGGTGTATATTTAATCGTGAAGACAAATGGTTCTCTAGTGTTAAAACTCCTTAGCGAATAATCTGTTATAATGTATTTCTCCACTACAAGGTTTGCTTGATGATCTTTAGGGGTATTGGTTTCACAATGGTATAGTTTTTTTAACTGTACTTGAAAAAATTCAAATACTTCACGAGTATAACATGCTTGAAGTTTTCCTCCCATGCGAATTCAGACAAACATTTTGGTTCAAAGTACCTTGACCTATATTCAGCTTCCAATTCTTTCTCGAACTTATCTCTTATGGCTAACTCATATTGCTAAACAAATAGCTTCAAAGTACTTTAGCGGGTGATAAATCCGTCAAAGAAAGCATGCATTCCTTCACTTCTTTGTGTGGACAACATCCTAGCCCAAAAGTGGTCATTTAGGTATACATGAACCCCATTTTCCTTCTCAAAATAAAGCTTATAAAACCAATCCATTCCATATAAGTTATATTTTGCAATATAATCAGTCCATCTTCTCTCAAACTCAGCTAATGTTAATGCTATCAAGGACTAAAGCCTTAAATTCTGCCTTTGCAATCTTACCATCAAGAACTCCGCTTAACTTCATAGCCAGCTTTGTGAATATATGCCATATACAATATCTATATACCGTATTTGGCATCAATGCATTGATGGCAGTCTTGATACTATCATATTGGTCAATCATAATAGCTAATGGATGAAAATTATTTAGAGTCCCAAACCATGTATAGAACACCATTTTGTAACTTATTATATCATCACTAGACATAAGAGCGCATCCCAAAAGTATGGACAACAAATGAAGCAAATGGCATATTGTATCGATTCACAAGGTATGTGGTATCAAGGCCTATTACACCATGGAACTCCTCATATGCAATCTAAGAGTGTGAATGAACCCATACGATATTTCAAAGTTGACCAAAACTATCCACATCTACGGAGTAGTAAAATTTTCTATCTTTTTGCTGCATGTCACTGAAGAACTTGAGTAATGATTGTGCGTCCCCTTCTTGCAATTGAAGCATTCTACTTTTCAAAATATAATTTCTACAGTCCTTTGATGTACAACCCAGATTTTCGGGGCCACCAACAAGTACTTCAGCGACTCCTATAATTTTTTAGGGTCTTAAACTAGCAATATCTTTGGCTATAAGAGCTCTCTTAAGAGACTTACTAAGAGATCTGTGTCCAGCCATCAATCGCGATAGTGTTGGTTCCAATTGATGATTATATTTTTTAACCACCTTTGAAACACGCCATAAATCATTCTCCTCCAAAATTTCATTTATTCTAGCCGACAGTTCCTCCTTTCGGTAACATGCTTATTCCTTGGTTTCCTAGACTTATCACAACCATGTTGTACATACCTTACAATATTACCACCTTTTTTGTTTGATGTTCTTTTGACAATGCAAAACCCTGATAATCTTGCATGTTCTTTGTAAAAATCAAACATAACATCCTTATTATTGAACCACATTTCAGTAATTGGACCTATTACTAGATCTTCTTCATTGAACTCATTAGACATTTCCTTGTCCTATCCACCTTCTCCCTCTTCCTCTAAATAATAGCCGTCATCATCATCATCATCGCCAACATGATCTTCTCCATCATTAAAGTTGTCGTCTGAATCAATGTTGCCCCATTCATCTTCATTCATCAACTGTCGTCTAAATTCAATCCTAACGATATGTGTAATGCATTCCTTAGTTGTTCTGACCTAGTTTCTAGGTTGTTATTCGGGTTTAATAGCTCCAAACTGGTTTCTAGATTAGCATTCATGTTTAGGTTAAGGGAAGGGTGGTGTATTATGTGTTTAATGAAAGCTCTCTTATCATATGTGTATGGTATAACAAGGTTATTCGAATTTATATACCGTATAAATATTCGAAAAACAATATACGTATACATACAAAAGCTTTTAATCTTCCCATCCGTATAAATTTTATTTTTAAAAAAAAATACATAAGAGTATACGTATAGATACAAATACTTTTGATCTTCCCATGAGAAAATGATGATTTTATGAGATCAATGTTTTGAGTTAATCAATAGTTATTAGCTTGTTTGGGAGGAAAATATTTTGGAGGAAAATATTTTGGAGGGAAATAATGGTTGTTAAGCCAGATATGAAATTAAGGATTTTAAAGGTATTTCACGGGTGTGGCCTCGTTGGGCCATTATGAATATGGCCAAATAGCATCACTCATTTTATTTTAGGGTAATTGTTCCTGTCTTTGTGTCCCTTTATATAATCCCTTTGAGTCCCTTTATGGGCACTCTTACTGAAAAAATTTAAGCACGAGGTCTTGTACTCTTATGGTTGCATCAATGTTTGAATATCAAAATTCAATTATATCTAAAGATGAAAAGGATCTATCACAACTCATTGCCTATATTGTTGTTTTCTTTAATTAAAATAAAACTAAAATAAGAAGCTTACGATTTGGGTCCTTTTCTACAATTATACGTCATATGGGCCATCCGAATAATCATTAATGAAGATATCGCCGCGTCCAGCATCTTTGGACGGTTTCGGCCCCGATCTTTCCATTTTGTCATCGACCTCAACTTTCTCTTTTGCAACACGAAATTCGACTATAATTGCTGTCCTCTGTAGGCACGGAAAATATATCATTAGTCAAATTCATACTCTCTCCGTTTCAATTTATGTGAACATATTTACTTTTTAATCCGTATAAAAAAAATGACCTCTTTCTCTATTTAGAAACAGTTTAGCTTTATGCGATGATTTATAGCCATATAAAATATATGTGACTCATTTTACACCACAAGTTTAAAAATCTTCTCTCTTTTCTTAAAATCCGTACTCAGTCAAATGGGTTCACATAAATTGAAACGGAGGGAGTAATAATTTTGATCATTTAAATAAATAAAACAATAATCACAACTGTTATTGTATAATTTTTGTACTATAGCTAATTATGGTAGATGAAAATTGTTACTTGTCATATAACTATTAATCTAACTAATTTTAGTGTACGTGATTTGCATGTGTTTTTTGCGTGTATCAAAAAATGTATGAAATGTAGAATAAAAATAAATTATATGTAATAGCAGTTGATATCGAGATAAATACAACATTTCCTTAAATTCAAAATAAATATTTTAGTGTATCAATATTTTTACTTAAGCAGACATATTTACCTAATAATATAGATAGATATACATATAAATGTCTTAAAATATTTTTAAAACTTAAATTTATAACTTTATGCACGTACATTGCATCGTATTTTGTGTTATTACAAGATTCAAAAGTAAAATATTAATTGAAAGATATATATACCACATTTTAAAAGAGAATTTTTCATATACTTTCTAATAAATAAAATCATCATGTAATCTAAATTTTGATTCAATTTATTATAGTTCTACAATAGATTAAAGTTGCTAAGAATTTCGAAATATTTTAAAGTTTAAGGAATCTCAATTGAGGTATGTTGGCTAAACTTTTCTTTAAGAATTGGAATTCCCAATATCCTTGTAAGTTCTGAGATGTTGATTATAAATGGAGTATTCCGATAAGTTTTGTGATGAAGATATATGTTCAATTCGTATTTCAAATGCTTTTATCATATTGCATTATAAATCGAGAATGTGTCCCAAACTATGGATTATGTATCCACACGTTATAATTTCTAGTCGTGAATTATGTGAAAGTTATTATGCCAAGTGGTGTAGTGATTGTGATTGTGATACACCTCCACCCACATATATTGGGGTGAGGCGGCATGACCGCTCTGTGTGGAAATTATGGTATAGAGATTGTAATTGTGATTTTAAGCAAGATAGAAGCATATAAAAGACAATAAATTATATTTGAAAATTTGTTAGGAGCGAACTCACAACAACTTTTACGAAGGAGCAATGGCGGTTCGTTTCTTTGATATACTTGGAAGTCTTATACAATATTTTCTTATAAACAGTTCTTAATATGTGTTTTCAAAAATATGCAATTATGTTGTACATAGAAGATAAGTAAGACTGAATTATATAAAGAAAGAAAGAATTAATTTAGACATTTAGAGGCAAATTCACGGCATAAAAATCTATAAGGAAATAAAGAAGATATGTTTGGAGGCTAGCACCCTTGTGTTTATTTTGGATAATTTTGAGAGAGGTGAAAAATATTCAAGAATTTTATTTTTAGTTTTATCTAGAAGTAGACTCCAATTTAGACTATATTTATATTTGTTACACAGTTAATCGCTTGAAATAACATATAAGTCCAAAAACTCAAGAGAAGAAATTTAGATTGACTTACAAATTTAATAAGTTCTATTATTAGTTGACTTAAAATTTCAAAGTATTAGGTAAAGTTCTACAAACTACTACCACTTTATTCAACTTGAATTTTTTTTTAGAAAATTAATTTACTATTTTAACGTAAAGTATAAACACAATCCCACAAGATATTGTGAAATGAGGTACTTCCCACAAAAGTTTGGCTCTTGTTCTTTCTATCTCGAAGCATTTACAATATTGATAAAGAACCGTTAGTCTTATCTTTTTAAACCTTTTTTGTTTTCAAATTGAGAAGTAAAAATAGCACGGCTCTGCCCATTAGAATAAACTTAAAAAATTCAAAATAAAAAAAGTCATTATGTTAAATATGAAAATAATTTATATAATTTCTTACATAATTCAAATAATAAAATTTGTATACGTAGAATTTTAATTAATTTTAAATTCTTAAATATTAGAAGTTTTATGTAGTTCAAATAAGAAAATATTTAATAATTAAAAATTTTAGTTAATTTTCAAGTTTTTAATATTATAAAAATAATAATATTATGATTGTCCAATTAAAATATGTTTTTAAATGATAATATGTATTATGACAGCATTCAATTACAAAGAAAAATAATCTTTTATTATTTAAAAAATTCAAATAGCTATGAAAAATTTGAAAGAAGCAATTTCTCATAAGAAAGGCCATGCACGCATCGTACAATGAAATAATAATTTTATTTATTAATTAAAAAAGGTCATAGAATTTAAGAAACCTCATAAAATTTAGGAGAGTAGAAGTGAAACATTCATAGTTGAATTCAAAAATCAACATATTAGCTCATTCTAAACTGAAAAAATCAATTGTAAGTGATTGATGACAATTATCATTATATCCAACATGGAATGTAACTTTATGCTAATATATTTATTGTTTAAAATCAAATTTAGTCTAAAAATGATTAATTAACTCTAGTGGCGAAAAACAAATACTAAAAGTTTGAAGAACCAAATTCTCTCGCTGCATATTCCTATAGTATTTAGTAAAGTAGAGTCCTATTTTAATTAATCTTAAGGTTAAATATCTATAGAAAATTTTAAAAGAAGCAATATTATCACCACATTCCTAGCGCATACCATAAAGTTTCCATAAATTGATATAATAATGGGATTTTCCTTTGTCACAAATTAATGTGATTTTCTTTGTTATTTTTGTTATAAATTTATTATATTACATAGCTAAAATAAGGAAGATTTAATATAAAAAAAAATATTTGATTTTGAAATCCTAAATATTAGGGAAATAATAAATATATATTCCTAAATATTAGGAAAATAATTAAAAGACTATTTTGTCTAGCATGAAATCAATTTATCAAGAGTAAAAAAGACGAATGACATTTCGCTAAGGGCCTTCGTACTTTAATATAATATAGATAGCCTGTTTGACCAATTTTTTTTTATGGCTAAAAGTATTTTTTTCCTTCAAAATTAAGGTGTTTTGCCAAGCTTTTAGAATGTAAAAAAAATGCTTTTGACTAGAAACATAATCAGTTTTTGAGAAGCATAATAAAGTAACTTGCGAAAGCACTTTTGAAAAAAATACACTTAGACACACTTTTTAAAAGCTTGGTCAAATACTAAATGCTAATCAAAAGGGCTTTTAATTTAACTAGTCAAACATAAACTGCTTTCACCAAAAGTCATTTTTTAAAAAGGAAAAAAAAAATCATAAATAGCCTGATTTAGAACTGGCAATTGAAAAATAACCACAATTTTAAAACTAATCGAAATTTAGCCACTTTTCATGTAAAGATAAAATTTGAACAAAAACACCTTTAAAAATCCGGAAAAAATCCAACATAATATGCTGAAGTTCAAATTTTTTACATATGAGATTCCAACATAATGTGCTAGAATTTCAACATAATATGCTGGACGTTTATATGCATGAGCTCCATAATCCAGCAGATTATGCTGAAACTTTTTGTGTTTCAGGTAGGATATTTTTGTCCATATCTTATCTTCGCATAGAGTAGTGGCTAATTTTAATGATTTTACAAGTAGTGACTATTTTTAATTATCAGTCTGAAAATTAGTTAGCCCATACTATTTTCACTTCTAAAAAAGTACTTTTAAAATAAGTTTATTTTAGAAGTTTCACCAAATGAACTATAAACGAGACGTATTAGTGCTTGGAATAGCCACAAGTCAAACACGTGAGTCGTTTTATCCAATTAGATATCAATTTCATCAAATAACAATATACAATAGTGATCTTAATCTCGCCCTCGCAAATCGTTTTGTATTGTTAAGGTATCGTTGGTGATGTGTTTCTCTATTTGAAAAGATCAAAGTAGATGTTCATTCTCAGATATTGCCCTCCTACATATACGCGAACATCAAAAACTTTCGATAAGTTTACTAGGATCACATACCAACACAATCAAGCATAATATTATATCCCCTTAAGAGGTCGTTTGGTAGAAGACATTTTAATAGTGATGAATAGAGTGTATTAATAATATTGATATTAACAATATTAAAATTATTTATGCTATTATTAATTATATTAAAATTATTTCTTATTTACTATTTGTTTTGATATATTAAAATATTATATAATCTATAAAAGCATTAATTGTTTACAAAAATATCTTCGACATTCTTTAACTTAATAGGCTATTTTTATTGCAACAATTTTATTACCCTCCACGTTCTCTAAATTTCCGTCAGAAAAGATCTTGTTAATTGGGTACGTATAAACTCATTGATACAGATAAGTTAAACAAAGTCCAACCAATTACATAGCATACACAACTAGTATTTTATTAAAAATATCAAGCTAATTGTAACAACGGACCCAACAAAATTGAAGTTCAAGAAGAGAACAAAAAGGCAAAACAGCATTTGAGAGGCAATTATATATTTAACCATATTTATGGCAGTATTAAAAATTCTTGCATTGCTAATATCATCATTTGCTATGTATTAGTTATACATAGGGAAGAAGTATGTATAATTAAGTTAAAAAATATATACCAAATAATGCACAGAGTTAATACTTGTATTGTTTTTTCTAATCCATCCTACCAAACAACTCCTAAATTCATCGCAGTATATTAGACTAAAATAAAAGTATAAAATCATATTCAGCGATCATATACATAGTGATTTTATTAGTTTAGATGAAATATTTTTTACCTATATTTTGGTGTATTTTCCTTTTCTTTTCTTTTTTTTTTCTCTGAAAAAGTGATTGCTTATTAAAAGGAGTTGTTGGCAGAACGTTCTAGAGGAAGACCTTGACTCGAACCGCGGAAAGAAAATTCAATGGGCGTAACGATTGAAAAGAACGCCCTTTATTAACTCAGACCAGGGACTAACACTACAACTTTAATACCTAAGGAGCTGGCACTCCTTTGCTTTCTTTTTTGGTTCCATTGATCTGAAAAAATATAAACAGAGAAGCGAAACTGCCCAGCACGAACAAATATAAAACCCAAACACAAAAATCATTCATAAATTTTCAATAACGAATACGATGGACCGTCAACTTTTTCTTCTTCTTTTATTTTCTCTCTGTTTCCTTTCCATTTTTCCTGATCTGTCTCGTTCGACTTCTCTTCGATTCTCCGGTTGGCATAATGATAAAAAAACGTACGATTTCTGTCGCTCTTTCTATATTTGTTCATAGATTCTTTTTCCTAATAATGTACGTTATTTTTGTTATGCATTTGCTGCTTTTTTCAGAAAATCGTCGGTGCTGAAATTGCTGACTGACCGTTCGTCTTCGTCCCCTACAATTGATCCGACCCGGGTTACCCAAATCTCCTGGCGCCCAAGGTTTCTCCCTTTTTCTTCTCTTTTTGTTTATGTAGATACATTTATTTTATATATTGAATTTATATTCGGGTGACACTGATAGTGATATGAATTATGCAGGGCTTTTGTATATAGGAACTTTTTGACAGATGAGGAATGTGATCATTTCATCACCCTGGTTAGCTTTTTTCTCTTCTTTCTTTAGTACAATCAGAATGCATCGTTGTGCTCTTTCTGTAAAAAAATATGTTAAATGTAACAACTTTACATCTTTACATTTACAAGTGTATCAGTCAATCAGCTACGCCTCAATCCCAGATAAATGGCTGTTGCAATTTTAAGGCAAATTAGGATTATCTATCTCTCATTTATTAGTTATTGCTTATGGTTGAGTGAGATAAGTTTGAACCTGTTCAAACACATATCATGTATCTATTGGTTTGGTGTACACACCTAGTGTGGATAAGTTTTTTACCCTTAGTCACGGATAGATGAACAAATCTCTAACCAGAATACAAAGGCTCCTAACGAACATTTGACACAATGCATGCATAACAATAACAATAAAAGTCATAATCCTTTTTTGAAGTGTAAGTGCAATAACTAATGCGCTGAGCGGTGAATTATTAGTTCTAGCTAGTTGATATCATCTAATTACTTGGTGCCGATAGATCTCTGTTTTGCTTTGTAGTTAACCCTAAAAACTCAAAGCTAGCCTTTGACTTGACATGGTTTATGTTTTTTCGAATGAGTAGGCTAAACATAAGCTGGAGAAATCCATGGTGGCTGACAATGAATCAGGAAAAAGCGTTGAGAGTGAAGTTCGGACAAGCTCTGGCATGTTTTTTAGAAAGGCCCAGGTTCACAAAAACCTTCATTATCTGTAATTTCAGATGTTAGATGGTTTTCTTCCCTGTTTTGTCAAGCATCTTCATCAAAAATCAATCTGGATGTGCTCTGTCATCTTCCTTCTGCCAGTTCAATATTATCTTGTGCTGCCTTTTTAGTTACTTGCATGCCTATTTTTACTATCAGAATTTGTCATTTTGAAACGGTGGCATCAGATCTTATTTCATATTTATGAAAACATTTGTATGTGACAGAGGTGGATAGAGCACACAAAGAAGTATCTTCAATTGGCGGAGGACCTCACTGATTATGCAATAAACTTGATCACTGGATAACAAGATTTAAATTGTCTGGATCTTTAACGTTGGACCCTTTTATAATGTTCTTTTAATGAGGAATTAATGTTTGAGCTTCTCTTTTAACCTTAGGGTACCATTTCTTTCTAATATTACCCTTGAAGGAACTAAACTTGTGGTAGTTTGAACTTCGACCATTTGACCCAATAAATATTTTAATTATGGTAGGGTATGATCAACTTTCTCTCAGCAAAATCATGTTTTGGATTTTGCTTTTGTCGGACAGGAAGATACTATAAAATGGTAGTTCAATGTTTGTTATTGAATGATACTGGGATAATTTTACCAATACATGATTGATTGCCATATTCTAAGGAATACATGTGGTAACATGATTAGAACTTAGTATACATTTTGGTATGTAATTTCAAAGTTTCTATTTAGCTCATATGCGTTCTATCTGAAAATGGGTAGAATTGTTAATCATGTACCATATTGGGTGAACCAAGCATATTGTGAAATGATCTGTAGTTGAGTATGGAAAAACCTCTCTTGAGCATTACGCTTGTAGCATTCAATGCTTCTAGAAACCTTTTTAGAGATGGCCTGTCATTTTACATTCCCCTCAGGTTGAGTCGATGACTTCCTTCTGAATGTATTTTCTTGCTGATGATATCCTGCTAATTTCCTCAGCCTTGCTTCTCATTTGGAAACTGAATTCCTGAACTATACAATGTTGCATCCTCCATTTTAAAAAATTTACCTTGGTGGACTTATATTAGTCTAGGTTAATGACTGAAGAAGACCACTGACATTTGTTTTTCTTCTTTATAAGGATCAAGTAGTTGCTAATGTGGAGGCTAGGATAGCTGCCTGGACGTTTCTTCCTGAAGGTACTGTAGTTCTATGATGTTGAGTGGCTTCATCTACATGTATTATGTGTATATGTGTATAATGCGTATGTGAAATTCTTACTTTATTAAGTTGGAATACAGAGAATGGGGAATCTATTCAGATATTGCATTACGAACATGGCCAAAAATACGAGCCACATTTTGATTATTTTCATGACAAAGTCAATCAAGAGCTAGGCGGTCATCGGGTGGCTACTGTTCTTATGTATTTATCTGATGTTGAGAAGGGTGGGGAAACAGTTTTTCCTAATTCAGAGGTAATCATTAATTGCATGATTCATCTTTTTCTGTTCTGCTGGCGATTATGATGCAATATTTCCTCTTTGTTTATTTTTTCCTCTTGTTAATGGGAAACTCTACAGGCAAAAAAAACTCAGGCAAAGGGTGATGACTGGTCTGATTGTGCTAAAAAAGGATATGCAGGTATGTTTAGCACCATGAATAGGTTGAGTGTGCTATCTATAGATTTATGAGTCAACCATTGATGCTTGCATTGGGTAAACGGCCTACATCACACCCCTTTGGGGTGCGGCCCTTCCCGGACCCTGTGTGAACACGGGGTGCTTCGTGCACCGGGCTGCTCTTTTTTTCAGCATATTCATGTACTCCCTCCGGTCCATTTTAATTGATTTATTTGCCTTTTTTTGTGGTCCATAATATTTGATTTTTTCAAATATCAAAAAGGAATTAACTTCTTTTTTCCAAAGCTGCCCTTGAAGTAAAGAGTCTAGGAGTGTTTGTTATATTTCCATGAACAAATTAAAGTTAATATGGTCAATTTCATTGTTAATTAATGCTAAAAGATGGATTCCTTAATATGTGTGAAAACAGCAAAAAAATCAAATAAAGTGGACCGGAGGGAGTATTATTGTTGTTTCCAGAGTACATTTATTTGGATTAATGATAAAAAGATAATAGGGAAGAAAACAATGTCCTCTTGCAAATTCCTTGTAATGGAGCATTTGCTTGTCCTATTGATGCAAATAGGACAAGCATTCAGCATTTGTCATCTTGGTTCAGCATTCAGCATCTTTTTTCTTATTCTCTTGATTTTCGTTGTTACATTGAAAAGCAATGTAATTAGCTGTGGATTGCCATCTTGGATGTGCTTCCTCATTGGCTAGAGGGAGAGAGCAATCTCAGAAGTAGTTATGCATTTCACCTTTGCTTTCTATAACCTCCTGTCATCCCCCGCGAATAGAACAAATGGTCTCATGGGCTTCTGTAGAAGATGAAAGCATCAGCTTCGTAGACCATCATAAGATGCGTAATGGAAAAATAATTGTACTAAAACCAACAGAATAAAATGTGTAATAAAGTTTTCATATTCTGATATGTTCATGTCTCATTTGCAGTAAAACCTAGGAAGGGTGATGCATTGTTGTTTTTCAGCCTACATCCCGATGCAACAACTGATCCTCTAAGCTTGCATGGAAGCTGCCCTGTTATTGAAGGTGAGAAGTGGTCTGCTACAAAGTGGATTCATGTGAGATCCTTTGAGACAACATCAAGTGTTTGTAAGGATCAGAATCCGAACTGCCCCCAGTGGGCTACTGCTGGTGAATGTGAAAAGAATCCTCTATACATGATGGGTTCTGAAGATTCTGTAGGTCATTGTAGGAAGAGCTGCAAGGTTTGCTCCTGATAGGAATATGCACACAAAAATTTCTATTATTACATATAAGTAATACAGCAATCCTATCCTTAATCTTTGTATATTTAGGTTTGTACATTTAGTACCTTTTAGACAGATCAAAGTAAAAAGGAATTTTTTTTTTACCTTTGACGGATTGATTAAGTGAGAATTTTAAATGATAGTATTGATACTGGTCAAGGTTTTGACATTACCCTCAAAATTTTGCCCTCCTTGATTCTTCTCTCCGTGGCTGCATTTTTTCTTTCAATTACTCCTTTGTCATACAGAATATCTTAATTTTATATTATGTTATATACTTTTTTGCGAAAGATTGATGCAATGGATTTCCAGACCTCCACGTTTTGAAAGCTGTGGGGCAAACACATATTTAATAACTTATTACACTAAGAAGAAAAATAGGAATTTAAAGTGGATGGGTTGGTTAGTCTTTAATCTGCCAATGAAAGTAGTAATCACTTAGCATTACTGAACCTAATTATAAAATCAAGAAATAAATGATTGTTACGAGATTTGTGAATATCTTTCTTAGTTGCATAATAAATTTGCACCTAAAAGGTACTAGAACTTTAGGCCAAGGGAAATCAAGTGCATAAAAAGGATTACTTAAGAAGTGAGTCAAATATTGTACTACTTCGTCCAACAATAATTATTTTTCAATTTCTAGCAAATTAGAATCGGCTTAATGAATTTTCGCTATGCATATTACTTCATTCAAGCTTATAAAAATTTCTTTTTGCAAGAAGAAATTCGATGTCAATAGTGGTCATGAATCATAATTTGATAGTCTGAGTTGCAATTTCAAGAGTGTTTGATAAGCTTATAAGCTGATCAAATTAGTATATAAAAATATTTTAGTTTATCCAAGTCTTTGGCAAATAGAAAAAGTATAAATTAAATGCCTACAAGTTAAGATAAGTCCAAAAAACATATGTAAATTACTTTTCACTTATAACTTTTTCATTTTTAAGTACTTTTCACTAATATTGTCTCCCTTTTGTCCCTTTTGTCTTTTTTTATTTTTGAGCCGAGGGTCTTTCGGAAACAGCCTCTCTACTCCTTCGGAGTAGGGGTAAGGTCTGCGTACACACTACCCTCCCCAGACCCCATTAGTGGATTTTACTGGGTTGTTGTTGTTGTTGTAAGTACTTTTTGATTTGACCAAACCTTTTACTATCCCAAATACTTTGGGAAATCTTCAGGGGTGGCTAGAGGGTGAAGCTACAAAAGCGGGCCAAAATTTTAGGGGCCCCAAAAAAAATTTCTATTTCGGTATTTAATTTGGGGTTTTGACTAATTCGAATTCATTTCATGTAAAGTTCATCAAAGTGGGAAACGCTCTTTAGAAAGATTTTTTTTCATTCTCAAAACTCGAACCGAATACCTCCGGTTAAGGAAATAAAGATCTGATCCATCCCACTACAACTCTTCTTGTGAGATCCTAAATATGTTTTAGTAAATATTAAGTATTTTAAAGTAGAAAAGTAAAATATTTTATATAAAAAAAAGATTACATTTATCATTAGAAAATTAGTAATCCACGGTTAAACTCCATATTTTTTCCATCATTGCAACAAGTGTATTGAAACATCAAGATATTATTCTTATAAAGTTATCAACTTCTTGAATCAAGCTCTTTACTTAAGATCAATAATGTTACATGAGAGATTAAATGATTTATGCAAAATATTATTAAAAATTTTATTCTGAAAAAGCTAGAAAAATCTATTTCAAATAAAATATATAAGATTTTTTTTAAAAAAAAAGGCCTCCTATTAAAGTTTTGCTTTAACTTTTCTATTTTATTTAAAAAATAGCATTGGATAGCCGTTCACAAATAATAGTCTATATATATATATAAATTTTATATTTACGACTTCCGAAAATAAATAATTTTATCTTTTATATATCGGGTTAGCTACTGTAATTATTTTGATTGGTCGAATGTGTAAAAAAAAATCATAATCAATGTATACATAATCAATACTTTTCGCAATTCTTGAAATGATGTTTCCAGAGCAAAACCATCAGCCCACTCTTCATTTTATTTTCACCATTAATTTATATTATTTATAAATAAAATTAAAGACATTACAGTCATTTTAACTAGAGAAAAGCTTAACACCTTTTTACGGAGTTTATTAGTAATAACATCACTAATCCACTACTTTATTACAAATGAATTGTCTTACATCATCTTATTAGATCCCTATAAAACGAAATCATATCTAAACTTGAAATTTTGGTTTAGTTGCCTTTATATTTTAGAGGTAATTTAGTAGCTTATATATTTTATAAGTATTTGTATCTGATACATGTGAAGCACAATACCTTAAGAATCATACAATATATACACCTCATATAAGTTAATAAAATATTAGCAGCATTTATAATTTCAGTGGCAAAAGTAAACAGTAGTACGGATTGTCAAAAACATAACTGGAGAGTTTAAGACTTGAATCGAATACTAAACTCTTTCTTGATCTATAGAAAGATAATAAGGTGATCATCTAAAAAAACACAATTATGTTATATATTGTTTTAGAAAAAAAAGTATTTGATGCCCTCACTCGATCCCTTTTTGCTGTCCACTCTCTATTCAAAGTATCATCCATTTATTGACTGCCTCCTCTATCTTTTTCTTATTCTCTTCACCAAATGCAACTATTTATAATCATTAGACAACAAATTAACAATGCTTCTCATCGCAGAAAGAAGTAAAGGGAAAAATAATAACTATTTGTAGTCACTGGACAACACATAAATATTGCTTTTTATTACCAAAAGGAAAAATAACAATAGTTTAAACTCTTATTCTTGCAATAAGATTAAATAGAAAATATAAGAGAAAGGTTAAAAAATGAGGAAAAAGATAAAATAGGAATATATCATATTGAGTAATAGTATCCTCTTGAGTTGTTCAGTAATAGTAGTGCTAGCGCTGCAAGAGAAAAAATGATCAAAAAGAGATCTAGTAACGAACAAAAATAAATAAAAGAAAAGCAAAAAGGAAGGGAAAGGCAGCTTACATGATTTGTTTTTTTGTTTTTCAGTGAGCTTGAAGATTTAATTTAAAGGGAAGCTAGAGTGATACTTTAATGAGAATTAAGAGGTACTATCAACCTCTTCCTATTTTACCGACATTATTGATTGAAATAAAGATTTTTTTTCCTCTGTTAATTAATGCCGATAAACGTTTTATGAAAAAAGATGAATAGTATATTAATGATGAAATATATAAATAAGGCATGCTTAATTGTTAACAAAATTTAAATTAAATGCAAAAATAAGGGAAAATATATAAAATCTAAGAAAAAAAATAAATGTAATCCTTGGCCAAAGAAACATGGCACATCATCTTTTATATCCCAATTTTATTTATATATATAGAGAGATATAGATTTTAGCAATTTTGTAAAACACACAGCACATAGCTCTTATGGACTAGTTTCAATCAGTAAATTCAAACGAACCCTTTATTTTGGAAAACGTTACAATTTGACTAAGCAGTTCGATTCATGATTAAAAGAAGAAGAAAAAAAGGAAGAAATAAAATATTATTCTTACTAAATGACTTTTATTCCTCAAGATTTTCCTCACATAGTTCCCAGTCTCAACTCTATCCATCAGTGTTCTCAAGAAAATGATAAATGCTTAAAGTCGCTTCACCAATTCTGATTAGTGAGAAAAGTGACACTGCAATTGGAGCTGCAGAAATGGCGGTTTCATCATCACATACTGTTCTTTCATTTCTCTCACCTCTCGGCTCTCGTTCAATATTCCCCGACACCACTTTACTTAGCTCAAATCCTTCTCTCGTCGGTTATCCTTTCACAGCCACCAATCGTCGCCGCCCATTCATTATCACTTTCTCTTACAGTAAGTTATTTCGCTTCCTCTATCTTCGTTTCAAATTGAAAGTGTTTTGTTTCAATTAAAATTATTACTTAAATCTAACAAAAAAAATATTACTACTGTCAGAATCCAAGAAGGAACTTTCAGTTGATAAGAAAAGGCAGTTACTTGAACAATACGGTCTTAATCCGGATGAGTTCTTATCTGAACCTTCTCCAAAGGTATGTCATTTAACCCTCTTTGAAATAAATATATTTGGTTATTTTAAATAAGATAAGAAATGTGCCTGAATAGAGTGTAATGCTTATATTTCATGTAGCTGACCTTAACTAGATTGAAAATTAGTTTTAATTGATATTAACAGTAATGCTTTCAATGATTTAATAGACAAAGAAGAGAAGGGAACAATCCAAGAGCGGAAGTGGAAAACAGGTCCTTCTGGAAGAACCTAAACCTCCACGCGAGACACATAAATTGCTTCAGGTTTGTTTTGCAATTACATTTTAGCTTAATCTTTGGCTGCTAATGGAGAATTCCCTTTTGTCCCGGTCTTTTTGTAATTTAGAATTAGAAAAGACTGATTTTTGTAGTGCAATTGTGAGATAGTTGAGATGTGTACTGGAACGCTTTCTTCTTTGTTGCTTTATGAAATGATATACATGTAATGAAAAGCTGCAGCATTATGAACTAGTGTTCTAGGCATACCTAATGAGTTTAAGAAAGGAATCTTTACACAAATAGCCGGTCGAATTCACTGTTTACTTTTTCTAGCCAGTATATATGGATTATACAATGATTATACACGATTATACAATGATTATACGCGATTATACACATACTATACATAGATGATACATATATTATACATTTGTCGGCTATTTTAAGTTTAAGTGCTTGGGTCGGCGGCTATTTAAGTTAATTCTTCTTTAAGAAATTGCAAGTTCATTAGCGGAAAAGCTCTTTGAGTTCTGTAGACTGGTGCGGTGCATTTGTTGATAATTCAATCATATCTATGATTCTACTGCATACTGGTTGTAATTCATTTTCCCTAGTGTCTTTGCTCTTAGAATGAGTTTTATTTTTAAGGTTGTTGGAGGGACAGCACGGAGGAAGAAATTGCTCTCACCAAAGAGTATGGATGTGCGTCCCATGATGGAAGTCGTAAAAGCTGCTGCATTTGGCATTTTGCAAGTGAGACTCTTGTTAGCCGTTTAGTGCAGTTCGTCTTTGATGTAACACAAGATACACCATTGTAATGTTGTTAAATATAAATTGTTTTCCGCTGTATAGGCAGCCGGTGGTTGCCCTGCATCTTTAAGGCCTGGCCGTTGGTTAGACCTCTATAGTGGGACAGGATCAGTTGGTATAGAAGCCGTCAGTCGAGGATGTTCTGAGGTTAGCATTAAAACAGTAGCAACCTTTTTCAGGATCATATGCTGTATTTTATTTACTTATTACTAGTGAAACTTTTATTGTCTCCGTATGTTTTTAAGTTAGCAGTTGATTTGTGGAGCTTCATATTTTATTTAGTCTTTATATGTCATTTTGCGCTCATAGCATTTGTGTATATTTCTGTTTGCAAATTCCTAGGTACATTTTGTTGAGATGGACCCTTGGGTTGTCTCAGATGTTCTGCGGCCAAATTTGGAATGGACTGATTTCCTTGATGTCTCAGTCATACATACTGTCCGTGTTGAAAGCTTCTTGGAGCGAGCAGAAAATTTTCTTGGTAAGAGTTTCTCTTCCCGTCAATCTGCTGCCCTACAAAGCGAACTAAGTTAGGGAATTACTAGTATCATGAATGAGTGATTCTGATTTGACTCTCAATTGGATCTCTCTCTCTCTCTCTCAAGAGGTTCATTGAATCTTTTATCTGATGTTTCCTTGTACATTTGTTGTACAAAGTAGAAGGTTATTACTAGCTATGAAAATGTATGAAAAGAAGGTTTGTTTACTCACCCTGAAAATGTATAAGATACAAAGTTTGTTTGCTTTCTTTTTTACTTGATTTTTGCTATCAAAAAAGGAAACAGAAAAATGAAAGCACCTTGAACATTTTTACTGAAGTTAATTCTTAAAAGGCACAGGCTATACTGATAACATTATATCGCTTGTTGTGTCTCTTTTCATCGTACTAACGCATTTTTCAAGATCATTACGTATGTCAATGGGTGGGCAGGTTGGATGTGAGCCTTGTTTTCTTGCTGCCCAACATGGTACTAACAGTAGGCTGCCTCTAACTGTTACCATCAAGGGGGTTCCTTATTCCCTTGATCAAAAAGATTTAGAAGGCATGGAAATACTAATTCCCAAATATGGGAATACATTGTATATTTTATATCTTGTTAGTCAAACAATCAGTAAAGGTAGTTGTGATCTGCATACTGCAACAATCATTGGCAGTAACATTGAACAAGGAGGTCTTTAAATGAAACTTAACCAGATACCTAATATTTATTACCTGCAGTTGGTAATTTCCTGGTGGAGAAGAGTAATATGAGAGGTTTGGGATGTTGGGGGTGGGGGTGGGTGTTACAGATGTGGTTGGTGCTTACCTTATCACATGCTTGGCCCTGGGCCAGTTTAACCCATTTTTATGAAGGTTCGCTTGATATTGTTGTTGATTGTGGCAAGTCAATCCTTTATATCCTTTCTTCACCAATTCTGTACTTCCAGAAAATTTGCAAGCAGTACAGTTTCTCCTCTCTTTTTCTTCACTCGCATGATCTTTTTTGTTGTGTTGTCCGGCAGTGGTCAATAACTGAGCAGTTAGTTACAATTTTGAGGGAAGATGTGTTCCGAAAACAAAGCTCTAACCATGCAAGTTTTATACTGCTCTTTTACTGAAATATAACAGTCAAAGATTTGTTTCTTTCTTCTTCTTTTTTTTTCCAGGTGAAGGTGGGAGCTTTGATTATATTAGTGTTACACCACCATATGCTGCAGTTGATTACAGTATATTAATGAATCAAATTTCGACATCATCAGTAGTGGGAGAGAATACATTTATAGTAAGTGTCACAGTGATTGTGCTTTATAATATCACATGTGTTCCTTTTCCATCCAGTTTTTTTTTTTTTTTTTTTTTGGTTGGTTGTCAACATATTTTTGTGTATTCAGTTGGTGGAGTACCCCTTGAGAACTGATATGCTGGATTCATGCGGGTGTCTTGTTAAGGTATTGAGCAGTTCCCCTCCCCTTTTTTTTGATATAAAGAGCAGTTCCAATTTGTCAGTATTAGGACAGCACTATCCCCTCCCCTGCTTGAGTGGATGTACTAAGACATTTCGTTATTGGATGTTATTATTAGAAATATAGCTGATTGCTTAATGCGTAGGCTGTGATTTTCCATTTTGTCATTAGTAAATGTGCTTGGATGGTGTTTTCATCTTAACAGAAACTTAAACGTTTTACAGAGCTAGCTGGATGTATTGTTCAATTATACACAAAGGAACTAATTCTCTCTCTCTCTCTCTCTCTCTCTCTCTCTCTCTCTCTCTCTCTCTCTCTCTCTCTCTCTCTCTTGTTATAAGGAATGCAGATATCTGATCGGCGGTTTGGTCGAACGCATTTGGCAATATATGGACCAAAGTGGGCGCAGAAGAAGAAATATGTTGAGAAGACAAAGAGAAGGCAGGAAAAGCTGAATTTGTTAAGGGAATTGGAGATTTCGGCATCTTCAGTTTAACTACTGAGAATTGCATAACATATCTTATAGTCAAGAGGGTGTAAAATGCTGCCAGACATTTGATTGCACCATTTCTCTCCATCTATTCACGTGGTAATTTTGCTTTTGTGCTCCTTTAATCGTCTTGCTACAGATTGCTTCTGATCAATCAGATTGATTTTTAAACTGCAGGTCAATTGCTTCTTGGGGCATTTTGCATCCCTGGCTGCTGCCCCATTGGGATGATATACTTGACTCACTCATAATGAGCAGCCGTATGTAAGAATACATTACGAGTTTTCTGCAGGGTTTTGCTAGTAAATGTAAATATATATATTATTACCTATTCTACACACAATGGATCGTTTAAGTTGTATCAATGTGCCATTCCCTGTTTATCCTTGCTTTGTCTACATTATGATAATGGAAAACGCCAAAGAAATTTATTCTCAATTTTCAAAGCCTGAATCTGATATCCCATGTATTTCGTCCAGCATTCTCTTTTCAACATCACATTCAACTTGTATATGGAAAAACTCGTCTTTTTATTTGAATTTTTGAACAAGGTAGTATTAGAAAAGCTGGAAAAAGGAGCATGACTGACAGTGATATGATTTCTTTTGTAAAGATAGGTCAAGAACAGATGGAACTGTTGTTTGAACATTAGCGATGGGTCACGTTATTTGGTACCTTGAGTTATATCAGAGGAAGCTTCTTTGTCCTACCTCTCATCTGAGAGTAAAGTAGGTCAGTATTTGGACTTATAGAGATTATCCCCTCAGGATTCAGTATGATCTCTTATCTAATGAAGCAGAATAAGTGTGATTTATAGGTGTCAAAATGGTTAAAAGAAAATAATTATCCATCCATATTATCCATTAAACAATGGATTGGATAATGAACTTTTTAAAAACGAGTCAAATATGGATAAGAACCATATTATCCATCTAGAATATGGATAACCAATGAATAACTAATGAGTTTAACTTTTACATTTGTAAAACCTCAAATTGGGGGTTACTCAAGTTTGGGAGACTAACAATTCTCCCAAAAGTGATCATATTCAAGAAGTCATGGATAATATGTATATCCATATTATCTGTTGGGTAATTCATTTTTTATCCGTATTAAATATGGGTCGGATCGGATAATTTATCCGTTTTTTTGAATTACCTCTTTTGCGACCCGCCCGTTTGCCACCCTAGTGTGATTAAATACTTTGAATATTGGATGTGGGTGTCTTTAGCGTTAACATGAATTCAATATACAGTCTGATACGCTTCTAAACTTGTGTTGAAAGTTGGCATTCTATTTTGAACTTTGGATGAGTGATAGCATCTTATTTTAAAATCTGGATCTAACGGGTAAAAGCTATTCTCACTTCATCACTAGTGTACCAAACTTTGGTGTAAATATTCCATCTTTCATATTCACATGTATACTTTTTATATCTCAGAATCTCTTTTTGCATAAAAAAGCTTTAGATTCTATAGGGACCGCATTGTACTGGTCCTGACTGCGATTAGAACATAATGGAGAATGTGCTTGCAGATAATGTCTCTTCTAAGATTAAGTAAAATGGACAGTGTTTTCCGTAAATAGACGGCCTAAGGACTGGATGATATGGTCAGAACTCAGAAGGTTCTTATTTCTTTTGCAGGCACTTCTTTTAAGGAGTTTCCTTTACAGATTCTTCGGATGAAGATACGTGACTTCTAAAACAAGTAGATATTTTAACTTCCCCTTTGTTCATAGATTTTGGTTTCTTTTGTTCATGAAATATGATTAGTTTTTTAAATAAAAAAATTCAAGCTGGTTTTGAGCAATTTTTGGGTGAAAATTTTTCTTCCACTCACAAAACTTTAACTTTTTTTTCATATAAAATGCATATCCAAATACAATTTTAACTTTCAAAAATTATTTTTTAACATAATTTTGCAAATTGCAGCCAAATCTATATTCAAACGCTAGATAAGTTTCTGGCTGGAGAAGAAAATTAATGACAAATAGAGCTAGTAAAATTTTATACCGGGGCAAAAGAGGGTGTTTTTACTTGTGGGACGGCAATTCCAAATTTATTCTGGAATAAGAAATAAAGTTCTCTTTGATTTGCTCTGACGGAGATGTGATGATTAGGGGTGTACATGGACCGAGTTGGTTCGGATTTTATCAAAACCAACTATATCGGTTTGGATTGGTTCGGTTTTATCGGATTTTTCGAATTTTTCGAGTTTTTTTGTTACATGAATATTATTTCAATCTTACTTTGTTAAAGTTATGATAAGTGAATATATGTTTAGTAAAAATTAAAAAAATTGACAACCATATGATCTATAAAATATTCTTATGGGAGAATTTTTTTTAATAACGCATGGTAGCTATTTTATTAGCCGTCTAACAATAATTTTTCGTTGATGTATGTTTTCAAGGTTAACCGATTTTAATAAATAAATATAAAAATTAATTTGATACCTAAATAATGATATGCTCTATTAATTTTAAATTATCGAAATACCATTTCAAATTCGAAAAATATATAAGAAATTTTGACTTATGAATATGAAAGAACAAAAAGATGATTGACGTATTTCAATAACATTTGATAAGAAAATGATACAACCTATTATTTAAAGTAAATAAAAATGAATGCACTTCATTGTTCTATTACAAATATATATCTATGGGAGGATCCCAAATATTTCTAGATATATTTTTAAAGAAAATTCTATATTAAATCTTAAAAGTATATATAAAAATTATATATTTATATGTTGGTTTGGTTCAGATTTTTTTACTCAGTACCAAACCAAGTCAAACCAAACCTAATCGGATAATCGGTTTGGTTTGACTTTTCGGTTTGGTGCGATTTTCCGGTTCGATTTGAACACCCCTAGTGATAATTTTGAATCTAGTTTCTCCTTCAGTGTGTCAAAATCACCTCTTTAATATCAGCATTTACGAATAGCCAGTTCTAGAACACTCAAATCTGCAGGTTAAACCCGAAAAGTTCAACCATTAAATTCTTACCATTGAACTCATTTGTATGCTTAAAATTTTGAATTTAAAATTAAAATTTGAAACTTTTGTACTTTTTTACATATATATTTACATCCCGTCTCATGTTGCCTCTACACTCAGCAGTGAGGTCCCTTGGTTTTGTTGCATGAATATGCACCATTCAGAGGCGAATCAGGGTCAACCGAACACAACATTTTTCATATAATGTATATATGTTAATGTAAATTTACTAAAATTTCAACAACTATTAAATTCGAAACCCACAATTCCAAAATTTCAAATCTAATCAATATAAAAACATAGGACACTTTACTTTCTTATATAACTGTTCTCGACCTATCCCTATGCTTAATTCTCTCCCCTTTTACCCCACATCTTCAACTATACCCCATCCTTTTTGTTGCTTTTGGACATAACGAACTTTAACTTTTCCATGCTATATATTAATCTTATGGCAAACCATAAACCTCCCTGAAAGACCATTCGAACAACAGATTACCATTGTATACTGTTTATAGTTTCTGTTTACATAGTACCAGAGGAAGGAAAAAAAATCCTAAAATTGGGGTTGGCGCGTTCCACTGATCCAGAAATGAGCATTGAAGATCAGATACAGGCGAGTGCGACGTAGGAGTGCTAGTTATGGGTGGTGGTGGTGCTGGCCGTGGCAGCAGCATTTTGAGGGGTTTCTTGAGAGCTATTCTTTTACTTAGTTTTCTATGTTTTGTATCTGCTGAGATTTTAGTGAAACAAAAAGCCAAAACTGTCACCAAAACAATTACTGCGACAACAAGCAATCATTTAGACGCTAGGAGGATAACAACAGAAACTGAAAGTCATTTTCTTCTTTTTCAAAGGAATACCAATCTCAATTATGTCAGCAAAAGAAGAGTATGGAGCGAACCTGATCCCATACACAACAGGTATTTAATATTCATGAGCAAGAGTCTTGAATAAGCATATACTTCTATAGGTATAACAAGTTAGTGATTTTATACTCCATATTTATAAATGGTTTTTCAGGGAAGCAGGAAAGTACATGGAAACACGCATTCGAGCTTGAGCTTAGGGGCAAAGTAAGAGGCTTCACATTTGACAACTACTATTGCAAAGAGTTTCGCCAATCAACAAGATTTTTTCTGCTTTCATTGTGCATTACACATCTGAGTACTAAGCACCATCTGTTTGTAGAGAAGCAAATTGCAATCAAGTGAATGAAAATTTCAGCTGCCAAATCAAATTCAAGAGGGCAAATAGCCTTTAAAACGCCCATTTGACTTCCAATTTAGTGAAAAAATCATTCCCAATCAGAAACATAAATTTTGCAAAAGGAACTAACATTACTGATCAACAATATATTCCAAGACTAATCAGAAGGTTTAATTGCCAATAACTCTGCCTTGGTTGTATCTCCATTGGATAAATTAATCCCAATGTAAAGGCAGATATTTTACCAAACCAATCCGTTTGGGAATATAGCATTGCCTGTATAGGCATTGCATAGCTTTCCTTACTTTCAGATATTCGTCAGAATCTTGTGCTTTTTCGCTTACTAAAGGGGAAAAAAAGGAATTTTCTTTTCATCAAACCTCCAAAAAGCAAACATGTAGAAATGATACAATAGAGTCAATCTAGAGTAATCATCGACAAATGTTGAAGCTAAGGCAGCATAGTCTTTTCTCTTGTTTGGCTTAAGATTCAAATCTGAAAAAGGAATTTAGATATTCTATAATTTGATATACAAACGATAAATGATAGCAAGGGACGCGCTTAATATATGAAGGACAAAGGGATATGCTGTGACCTTAAAAGGCCAATGCCCAGGTCAGTTGCAAAAAGCTAAATTAGTAGTACTACAGATTTCGAGCAACTATGTGACAAGTTTTGCTCAGTGTCTTGTTAATGCATAACTATCAGCTAAGGGAAAACAGAAACATAAGAAACCAATAACACTTGCTATCTCTACAATATTTTTCAAGCAGAAGACTTACAAAATGATTTGTGATTTCACAGTATAATGCAGCAATATTCGTGGTAGTCCTTTACAGAACCATATGTATCGTTCCTGATTCCACTTGCACCTAAGGGAAGTGAAGAACTTACCATAGGATGTAGTTGTGTTCACCAAATGTGAAACATTTCGTAATGCTTTTCCATTCATGCATCAAATGGGACTGCTAATATCTTGTTTGTTAAATAGTAAGGGAAATTCGTCAAACTGTTCAGAGAAACCTCGTTCCTCAGCCATGCTCTTTAGTGATTCATAAACTTGATACATAGACCATCTCTCCTTGGGCCGAGAAATTACACAATTGGAAGCAATTTTTAGGAATTGCACAACCTCTTCATCATGGCCCTTCCCACATATGTGCTTATCAATTGCATCTTTAATCCAACCAGAAACAGAGAGCTGATTTACCCAGTCAACCAAATTTCCCTTAAAACCTTTGTCAGCAGTAGTGATTTCTAGAGGTCTTTGCCCAGTAGCCAACTCCAAAAGCATAACTCCGAAGCTGTAAACATCCCCTTTCAGCGAAGCCACCATTGTGCTCGAGTACTCCGGAGCAACATACCCAAACTCACCCAACTCCCCATTCACAAAACTAGTCTCTTTCGCGTCTGAAGGAGTCATCAGCCTCGCCAACCCAAAATCCATTATTCTAGCATCAAAATCTTCGTCAAGGAAAATAACATTAGAACATATGTTTTGGTGCAAGATTGGCGGATTGCAACCATGATGTAGCCAAGCAAGGCCCCTCGCAGCTCCCAAACCAATCCTAAACCTAGTCGGCCAATCCAACACACTTGCGTTCCCATTCAAGAATGAATACAAAGTACCATTTAAAAGGTGCTTATAAACCAAGAGTTTTTCCTCTTCAACAACACAAAACCCCAAAAGTGGCACCAAATTAGGATGCCTAACCTGTCCTAACCTATTCATCTCCATCCGAAACTGCTTCTCACTCAGCTTGCAAGTCTTAAGCCGTTTAATAGCAAGCGCAGAACCATCACGTAAAACAGCTCTAAATGTAGTCCCTGTCCTAGTCGAGTTTATCACACTCTTCATACTAAAATTATTCGTGGCAGCCAACAAGTCCGCTAACTTAACCTTCACAAGCGGTTTCTGAAACAACATAACCTGAGTAAGCCTATGAGCCCTCAACTTCTCAGCCCACCTATCCGAATCATCTCTCCCTAACCCATAACCCATCTTCCTCCTTCTCTTCCCCGCCTTCGTAAAATACCAATACCAAGCCCCAAAACCCAACAACATAGAAGCAGCAGCACCAAAAACACCAGTAACAATAATAATAGCTAAATTTTTCTTACTTAATCCACCACAGGGAAAGGAGAAAGGAAAACATAGGTATTGACTTGAATGATGAAGTGGAACCTTGGAATTATATATCTGGGAATTTGTAAAGTTTGTTCATTGCTATTATTACTCATGTTAGAATTAATGGAGTGGAGTCTTCGGAGAGGATACAATATGTCCCACGTTATTTCCCGCTTTTTGTTTTTATTTCTGTTTCAGTGTGGGAATAAAATTTTATATGGCTAAGTATTGACATACCCCAATTCAAAATTTTAAGGTTGTGGGTCAAACTTGCACTACATTCATGACTCTTTTGTCTCATTTGTTAGGCTATAAGCCTATAACTAATATTTTAGTATTTGTGGTTGTGCACATAATAGTTTGATCATTAGTAATTGTAAATATAAAACTTCAGTATTTAAAGGAAAATCTTACATAAATATCCCAAATAAGTTTCAATATACCAACATCTAAATATTAATCATAGATTTATCAAAATTAGTCAAACACATATAAAAATTAAAAATTCAAATAATAAGGTTCTTTCTCTCTAAGAATCACACACAAAGATCTCCAACCATATTTTTAAGGGAAACCACCAGCTATGTTCATTTATAAGTAGCTTAATACAAAAAATGGCCAATTCATTAAATATAACTTATATTAGCCAAATGTTATCAATATTAGCCAATTAGCTATTTGTAGCAAAAAAAGGTTAAATTTCTGCTTTCTTTTGAGTGTGTGTTATTAGAATAAATTGGGTACATCTTAAGGAGTTTGAATCTCAGTTTTCGGATGATTTGACAGAGTTTTAATGTGGTTTGAATTAAAAATTCGAAGTAGAAGATGAAACATGGAAAAAAAAATGATGTGTATTACATTGTATATCATTTGTGTATCACATATGTATCATATTTGTATTAAATGTGTATTACATGTATATCCATGTATACTTGTATGTGTGCATGTATACCTCTTTGTGTGATACATGTGTCATAGAAGAATTTTTTGAACTCGATTTTAACTACGAATTTTGATACCAAATCAGTCCAAATCACCTCCAATCTTCCTCAAAATTTGTATATTGACTCATCTATATGTTTTCAATGAATTTCAACCATACCCATTGAAAGAAGTTCATTTTTGTGTGTGTGTGTATATATATATATATATATATATATATATATATATATATATATATATATATATATATATATATATATATATATATATATATATATATATATATATATATATATATATATATATATATATATATATATATATATATATATATATATATATATATATATATATATATATATATATATTGATCACATTTGAAAATAGGGAATCTTACATAAATGTCCCAAATAAGTTCTAACTCACCAACCTCTAGTCATTAATCATAAACTTACCAAAACTAGCCAAGCACATATGAAAATTGAAAATCCAAATAAATAAGGTTCTTTCTCTGCAAGAATCACACGCAAATATCTCCTTCCATATTTTTAAGCGTGATCAGCAACATTAGATGCAAGACAGAAAGAAAAATTCATGGATGAGGTATGAAACAAGGTGATCAAATACGAAAAATATATACAATATTCCAAGAATCTAAGCAAAAAAGGACCTTTTTCAATGGTTATGGTTGAAATTCATTGAAAACATATAGATGAGTCAATGTACAAATTTTGAGGAAGATTGGAGGTGATTTGGACTGATTTCGTACCAAAATTCGTAGTTAAAATCGAATTCAAAAAATTCTTTTGCGACACATGTATCACACACAGAGGTATACATGGATATATATATGTGATACACATTTGATACAAATATGATACATATGTGATATGCAAATGATACACAGTGTGATACACATATCATTTTTTCATGTTTCATCTTCTACTTCGAATTTTCAATTCAAGTCACATTAAAACTCTGCCAAATCATCCGAAAACTGAGATT